>NC_060174.1:8020515-8120515 GCF_021184085.1 Oncorhynchus gorbuscha | reverse complement strand
TCACCAGCCTTAGAGATTGGAGGACATCCCTAAGGGGGAGAGGAGGGATTGTGTGTGTGTGTGTGTGTGTGTGTGTGTGTGTGTGTGTGTGTGTGTGTGTGTGTGTGTGTGTGTGTGTGTGTGTGTGTGTGTGTGTGTGTGTGTGTGTGTGTGTGTGTGTGTGTGTGTGTGTGTGTGTGTGTGTGTGACAACAGCCGCCCCTGCCAGGATGTGTCACAGCACTCGGATCAAAACAGGAAACCACGGCACTCCCTTCGTGATTGACAAGCTGGCCGGCAAGAGGGGGGCCAAGGAGTCCCCGCGGAGCCCGGTCCCTGGCTAGGTCTGAGTGAAGGGGCCACCTGGACTGCCGAGGGGGTTTCTATTGTGTGTGACGCCCGACAGAGGAGACTGTGTTGGACCGTTGGACTTCTCGTCCCCTGAACAGGGAAAGGTATATCAGCTGTCCTGGTCTGATAGCTTTCACTCAGAGGAAAAGGATATATTCAAATTCACATAGTAAACAGGAGCCACTGTAGAGAAACGAGAAAAGTAATGTTGGCTCACTGCAGATGTGATTCATTTTTTGTTTCTTTTTGATTGTATTTATGATATACAATACAAGTCAAGTTGGGATACACCTGCTCATTCCAGGGTTTTACTTTGTTTTTACTATGTTTTACATTGTACACTTATAGTGAAGACATCACAACTATGAAATAACACATATGGAACCATGTAGTAACCAAACAAAAAAGTGTTAAACAAATCAAAATATATTTTAGATTTTTCAAAGTAACCACCCTTTGCCTTGATGACAGCTCTGCACACACATATATATATATATATATATATATATATATATATATATATATATATATATATATATATATATATATATATATATATATATACACACACACAAGATGACCAACATTATATGGACACCTGGTTGTGGAACATCTCATTCCAAAATCATCAGCAATAATAGCCTGTTGGAACATTGCTGTGGGGACTTGCTTCCATTCAGCCAAAAGAGCATTAGTGAGTTTTGGGCACTGATGTTGGGCAATTAGGCCTGGCTCGCAGTCGGTGTCATCCCAAAGGTCATCCCAAAGGTTGAGGTCAGGGCTCTGTGCAGGCCAGCCAAGTTCTTCCACTTCGATCTCGACAAAACATTTCTTTATCGACCTCGCTTTTGTGCACAGGGGCATTGTCATGCTGAAACAGGAAAGGGCCTTCCCCAAACTGTTGCCACAAAGGTGGAAGCGCAGAATCGTCTAGAATGTCATTGTTTGCTTGAGTGTTAAGAGTTCCCTTCACTTGAACTAAGAGGCCTAGCCCGAACCATGAAAAACAGCCCCAGATCATTATATCTCCTCTACCATACTTTAGAGTTGGCACTATGCATTGGGGCAGGCAGCGTTCTCAATGCTATTTCGCAGTAAACAAATTAACAACTGACAGCACGCTTATAGGGAAAGGCACTCAACATGTACAGCACTTACACAAATTACTGATTGGCTGAAAGAAATTGATATTAAGAAAATTGTGGAACTTTTTTTGTTAGACTTGATTTCAGCTTTTGACAGTATCGATATGTATGTATGAAAAAAAATCTGTGTTATGGCTTTACATCCGCTACTATATTATGGATTGAGAGTTGTCTAACTGTCTAACAGAACCCAGAGGGTGTTCTTTAATGGAAGCCTCTCCAATATAATCCAGGTAGAGGCAGGCATTCCCCAGGGCAGCTGTCTAGGCACCTTACTTTTTCAAATCTTTACTAATGACCTGCCACTGGCACTGAGTAAAGCCTGTGTGTTTATATTTATACACGTCAGCTACTGCAGCGACTGAAATGACTGCAACCCTTAATAAAGAGCTGCAGTCAGTTTTAGAATAGGTGGCAAGTAATAAGCTAGTCTGAAATATAAAATAAAAAACTAAAAGCATTGTATTTGGGACAGCATTGACTAAACCACAAACCTCAACTAAATATTATAATGAATAATGTGGAAATTGAGCAAGTTGAGGATATTAAACTGCTTGGTGTAATCCTAGATTGTAAACTGACATGGTCAAAACATATTGGTGCAACGGTAGCTAGGATAGGGAGAGGTCTGTTCATTATAAAGTGCTGTTCTGCTTTCTTGAAATTGCTATCAACAAAACAATTCCTACAGGCCTTGGTTTTGTCGCACCTGGACTACTGCCCAGTCATGTGGTCAAGTACCACAAAGAGGGACATAGGCAAATTACAGCTGTTGTGATGAGGTGCATCTCGGTGAGAGGTGTAGGAGTCAGGCGCAGGAGAGCAGGGATTTTTGAGAAGCGTGTTTAATATATACAGTGGAGCAAAAAAGTATTTAGTCAGCCACCAATTGTGCAAGTTCTCCCACTTAAAAAGATGAGAGAGGCCTGTAATTGTCATGTCTGGCCCTTAAATGAACACAGAGAGCTAACATTAATAATATGTATCTCAATCTGTCCTGGCTTAAAGTAGAGGAGAGATTGACTTCATCACTACTTGTTTTTGTGAGAGTTATTGACATGTTGAATGCACTGAGGTGCAACACATGCCACCAGGGGTCTTCTCACAGTCCCCAAGTCCAGAACAGACTATGGGAAATGCACAGTAGAGCCATGACTACATGGACATCTATTCCACATCAAGTAACTCAAGCAAGTAGTCAAATCAGATTTGCAACACTGATAAAACTACACGTTATGGGACAATGGTTACTGTGAAGACACACACACACGCACACACACACACACACACACACACACACACACACACACACACACACACACACACACACACACACACACACACACACACACACACACACACACACACACGCTAACACATGTACTCTACATACACGTACAGTAGGATGTTGTAATATTTTTTTGTATTGTGGTATTATACATGTTGTATTGTAGATGTGCATTGGTACTGTAGTAATAATGTGTTGTAGGTATGATGTACTGTTTACTTTCAAATGTGTGATGTCATTGCAGTAATCTTGTTAGACCCCAGGACGAGCAGCAACTAACTTATTAGATAATAATAATAATAATAATCTCTCTTCACTAGTTGCCGTCAAGGTTGTGAAGCAGTTTCAACAAAACATAATTTGTGAAATATCACATTATAGCAAATATCAATTCACATCTCCATTCAGTCAATTCAGGAAGTGTGTAGAAATCCAAGTTGTGATTTTTTTTTTTAAAAGCTCAAGTTTTATGTATGGGGGGGGGGCTATTACCATTATCAAACAGTCGTGATATGACGATGCTTTTAAATAATCACAGATTAGATACGGATTAAAAGTAGCATGAGTAGTCATTAATTTAATTTCAACTCTGAAAACTCTTGGGTTGTAGCCGGTACATGTAGGTCTACTGACGGGTGGTGAGGCAGAAGTCTATGAGCAAAATATATTAAAAATACCTATTTTTGGTTGAAGAGATGTTGGCATGCCTTTGATCTGTATCTGAGGAAAAGGCAACAGATGTGAATAAGACAGTAGTTTGTTTGAGTAAATCAGTTACTTGAACAAAAACAACAATGCCATTTCGAACAGAGCTAGGGACCGGAAGATACAGCCTGACAACAAGACGTCATGACAACAAGACGTCATGACAACAAGACATCATGACAACTGACCAGTCACCTCTGTTGTCTATTTTCAGTGTACAGTATATCACCATATCAGACGTAGTTTTGCACAATAGTCTCGCGTTATCAATCAATCAGGAAATGCATGGCACACATACACAATCCATGTCTCAATTGTCGCAAGGCTTACAAATCCTTTAACCTGTCTACTCCCCTTCATCGACACTGATTGAAGTGGATTTAACAAGTGACGTCAATAAGGGATCTTAGCTTTCACCTGGGTTCACCTGGTCAGTCTATGTCATGGAAAGAACAGGTGTATATCAAACACCCCATACACAAACACACACACGCACACACACGCACATATACATTATTAATTTCCATAAAGTTTGCTGCTCCAGTGTCTTTAGATATTTTTGTTAGATGTTACTATGGAATACTGAAGTATAATTACAAGTAATTCAAAAGTGTCAAACGCTTATATTGACAATTACATGAAGTTGATGCAGAGTCAATATTTGCAGTGTTGACCCTTCTTTTTCAAGACCTCTGCAATCCGTCCTGGCATGCTGTCAATTAACTTCTGGGCCACATCCTGACGGATGGCAACCCATTCTTGCATAATCAGTGCTTGGAGTTTGACCGAATTTGTGGGTTTTTGTTTGTCCACCCGCCTCTTGAGGATTGACCACAAGTTCTCAATGGGATCTGGGGAGTTTCCTGGCCATGGACCCAAAATATCAATGTTTTGTTCCCCAAGCCACTTAGGTATCTTCTTATGGGTACGTCGGATAATAGAGTCCCACCTAGTCAACATCCGGTGAAATTGCAGAACGCAAAATTCAAAGTACAGAATTATAAATATTTAAATCACAAGTATAGTATTAAAATATGAATAATTTTATATTTAAATCAATATTTAAATCACAAGTGTAGTACATCAAAATAAAGCGTAACTTCTTCTTAATCTTCTTCTTAATCCAGCCACTTTTTAAAAAAGGCTTTACGGCAAAAGCACACCATGCAATTATCTGAAGACAGAGCACCACATACAAAAGCATGAAAAACGTATTTCAACCAGGCAGGTGCGACACGAAAGTCAGAAATAGCGGTATAATAAATGCCTTATCTTTGATCTTCATCTGTTAGCACTCCAAAAGGTCACAGTTACATCACAAATGGTACTTTTGTTCAATAAAGTCCTTCTTTATATCCATAAAAACTCAGTTCAGCTGGCGCGCTTCAGTCAATAATCCACCCAGTTTCCTCCATCAAAATGCACACAAAATGAATCCCAAACGTTACTAATAAACTTATCCAAACAAGTCAAACAACATTTATAATCACACCTTAGGTATCCGAATACTCAAATAAACGATCAAATGTAATTGTTCTTGTCTTTACCCATACCCGGGCGCGAACCAGGGACCCTCTGCACACATCAACAACAGTCACCCACAAAGCATCGTTACCCATCGCTCCACAAATGCCACGGCCCTTGCAGAGCAAGGGGGACCACTACTTCAAGGTCTCAGAGCAAGTGACGTCACCGATTGAAACACTATTTAGCGCGCACCACCGGTAACTAGCTAGCTATTTCACATCCGTTACACTTGGAAACACTACAGCCAAAATGGGAGCCAACTAGAGAATGACAATTTCTGCCTAATTTTTCCAAAAACCAGCATGAAACACTTTCTAAAGACTGTTGACATCTAGTGTAAGCCCTAGGAACTGCAATCTGGGAGGACTTTGTCCCATAATAAACATGAGAGCCATTGGAAAAAGTGGAAGGCTGAATTTGTATTTTTAGGGATGGTTTCTCCTCTGGGTTTTGTATGGTCTAATCTTCGATTCACTGTGCGTGCAGATGGACTCACACCTGCCTGCTGCCATTCCTGAGCAAGCTCTATACTGGTGGTGTCCCGATCCCGCAGCTGAATCAAGTTTAGAAGACGGTCCTGATGCTTGCTGGACTTTCTTGGGCGCTCTGAAGCCTTCTTCACAACAATTGAACCGCTCTCCTTGAAGTTCTTGATGACTTTGTGAAAATGTATTTTTGTGTCATTCTCAACTTTACACACACACACGCACACACACACACACACACACACACACACACACACACACACACACACACACACACACACACACACACACACACACACACGCACACGCACACGCACACGCACACGCACACGCACACGCACACACACACACACACACACACACACACACACACACACACACACACACACACACACACACACACACACACACACACACACACACACACACACACACACACACACACACACACACACACACACACACACATATATACATACAGTGGGGCAAAAAAGTATTTAGTCAGCCACCATTTGTGCAAGTTCTCCCACTTAAAAAGATGAGCGAGGCCTGTAATTTTCCTCATAGGTACACTTCAACTATGATAGACAAAATTAGAAAAGAAATCCAGAAAACGACATTGTAGGATTTTTAATGAATTTATTTGCAAATTATGGTGGAAAATAAGTATTTGGTCACCTACAAACAAGCAAGATTTCTGGCTCTCACAGACCTGTGAAAAGTAGGAAGAACTTACACAATTGGTGGCTGACTAAATACTTTTTTGCCCCACTGTATATACACACAAACATATACATGTACACACACATACATATGCACACACACTACACACACACACACACACACATACACACATATACACACACACATACACATTTACACACACATGCACACATATACACACATACACACACACATATATACACAAACACACACACTCGCATCACACACACACACACATATATACACACATATACACACACAAACAAACAGATGCCACATCTCTCCCTTCCTAGAGTTGATCTATACACTGTAAGCCATCCTCCAAACACCAAGATGTAAAAAAAATATGACTTCCTTCCCCAAGGGCATCTTCCTGTTTGTGTGTGAATGTCGGAGACGGAGTCCCCTCTGACATGACCCTAGCCTAAAGGTCAACACAACACTGTGTGTGTTGTCACGTGTCATGTGACCACCACAAGCACACACAGACGCCCTCTAAACCAGAAAAAAACACATCCAAGGAAACTCATAATGTTTATGTTCACCATACTGTACCAGACCAGACTAGACCATACTGTACCAGACCATACTGTACCAGACCAGACTAGACCATACTGTACCAGACCAGACTAGACCATACTGTACCAGACCAGACTAGACCATACTGTACCAGACCAGACTAGACCATACTGTACCAGACCATACTGTACCAGACCAGACTAGACCATACTGTACCAGACCAGACTAGACCATACTGTACCAGACCAGACTAGACCATACTGTACCAGACCAGACTAGACCATACTGTACCAGACCAGACTAGACCATACTGTACCAGACCAGACTAGACCATGCTGTACCAGACCAGACTAGACCATACTGTACCAGACCAGACTAGACCATACTGTACCAGACCAGACTAGACCATACTGTACCAGACCAGACTAGACCATACTGTACCAGACCAGACTAGACCATACTGTACCAGACCAGCCTAGACCATACTGTACCAGACAAGACTAGATCATACTGTACCAGACCAGACTAGACCATACTGTACCAGACCAGACTAGACCATACTGTACTAGACCAGACCAGACCATACTGTACCAGACCAGACTAGACCATACTGTACCAGACCAGACTAGACCATACTGTACCAGACCAGACTAGACCATACTGTACCAGACCAGACTAGACCATACTGTACTAGACCAGACTAGACCAGACTAGACCATACTGTACCAGACCAGACTAGACCATACTGTACCAGACCAGACTAGACCATACTGTACCAGACCAGACTAGACCAGACTAGACCATACTGTACCAGACCAGACTAGACCAGACTAGACCATACTGTACCAGACCAGACTAGACCAGACTAGACCATACTGTACCAGACCAGACTAGACCAGACTAGACCATACTGTACCAGACCAGACTAGACCAGACTAGACCATACTGTACCAGACCAGACCAGACCAGACTAGACCATACTGTACCAGACCAGACCAGACTAGACTATACTAGACCAGACTAGACCATACTGTACCAGACCAGACTAGACCAGACTAGACCATACTGTACCAGACCAGACTAGACCAGACTAGACCATACTGTACCAGACCAGACTAGACCAGACTAGACCATGCTGTACCAGACCAGACTAGACCAGACTGTACCAGACCAGCCTAGACCATACTGTACCAGACAAGACTAGATCATACTGTACCAGACCAGACTAGACCATACTGTACCAGACCAGACTAGACCATACTGTACTAGACCAGACCAGACCATACTGTACCAGACCAGACTAGACCATACTGTACCAGACCAGACTAGACCATACTGTACCAGACCAGACTAGACCATACTGTACCAGACCAGACTAGACCATACTGTACCAGACCAGACCATACTGTACCAGACCAGACTAGACCATACTGTACCAGACCAGACTAGACCATACTGTACCAGACCAGACTAGACCATACTGACCATACCAGACCAGACTAGACCAGACTAGACCATACTGTACCAGACCAGACTAGACCATACTGTACCAGACCAGACCATACTGTACCAGACCAGACTAGACCATACTGTACCAGACCAGACTAGACCAGACTAGACCATACTGTACCAGACCAGACTAGACCAGACTAGACCAGACCAGACCTAGACCAGACTGTACCAGACCAGACTAGACCATACTGTACCAGACCAGACCATACTGTACCCAGACCAGACTAGACCATACTGTACCAGACCAGACTAGACCAGACTAGACCATACTGTACCAGACCAGACTAGACCAGACTAGACCATACTGTACCAGACCAGACTAGACCATACTGTACCTAGACCAGACTAGACCATACTGTACCAGACCAGACTAGACCAGACTAGACCATACTGTACCAGACCAGACCAGACTAGACCATACCAGACCAGACTAGACCAGACCAGACTAGACCAGACTAGACCAGACTAGACCATACTGTACCAGACCAGACTAGTACTAGACCAGACTAGACCATACTGTACCAGACCAGACTAGACCATACTGTACCAGACCAGACTAGACCATACTGTACTAGACCAGACTAGACCATACTGTACCAGACCAGACTAGACCATACTAGACCATACTGTACCAGACCAGACTAGACCATACTGTACCAGACCAGACTAGACCAGACTAGACCATACTGTACTAGACCAGACTAGACCATACTGTACCAGACCAGACTAGACCATACTGTACTAGACCAGACTAGACCATACTGTACCAGACCAGACTAGACCATACTGTACCAGACCAGACTAGACCATACTAGACCATACTGTACCAGACCAGACTAGACCATACTGTACCAGACCAGACTAGACCATACTAGACCATACTGTACTAGACCAGACTAGACCATACTGTACCAGACCAGACTAGACCATACTAGACCATACTGTACCAGACCAGACTAGACCAGACTAGACCATACTGTACCAGACCAGACTAGACCATACTGTACCAGACCAGACTAGACAGACAGACCACTGTACCAGACCAGACTAGACCAGACAGACCATAGACCAGATAGACCACTGTACCAGACCAGACTAGACCATACTGTACCAGACCAGACTAGACCAGACTAGACCATACTGTACCAGACCAGACAGACCATACTGTACCAGACCAGACTAGACCATACTGTACCAGACCAGACTAGACCATACTGTACCAGACCAGACTAGACCATACTGTACCAGACCAGACCATACTGTACCAGACCAGACTAGACCATACTGTACCAGACCAGACTAGACCATACTGTACCAGACCAGACTAGACCATACTGTACCAGACCAGACTAGACCATACTGTACCAGACCAGACTAGACCATACTGTACCAGACCAGACTAGACCAGTACTAGACCAGACTAGACCAGAAAAAACACATCCAGACCAGAAACTCAGACCATACTGACCAATGTTTATGTTCAGACCCATACTGTACCAGACCAGACTAGACCATACTGTACCAGACCAGACTAGACCATACTAGACCATACTGTAGACCATACTGTACTAGACCAGACTAGACCATACTGTACTGTAGACCAGACTAGACCATACTGTACTAGACCAGACTAGACCATACTGTACCAGACCAGACTAGACCATACTAGACCATACTGTACCAGACCAGACTAGACCATACTGTACCAGACCAGACTAGACCACTGTACCAGACCAGACTAGACCATACTGTACTAGACCAGACTAGACCATACTGTACCAGACCAGACTAGACCATACTAGACCATACTGTACCATACTGTACTAGACCAGACTAGACCATACTGTACTAGACCAGACTAGACCATACTGTACCAGACCAGACTAGACCATACTGTACCAGACCAGACTAGACCATACTGTACCAGACCAGACTAGACCATACTGTACCAGACCAGACTAGACCATACTAGACCATACTGTACCATACTGTACTAGACCAGACTAGACTAGACCAGACCAGACTAGACCATACTGTACCAGACCAGACTAGACCATACTGTACCAGACCAGACTAGACCATACTAGACCATACTGTACCAGACCAGACTAGACCAGACTAGACCATACTGTACCAGACCAGACTAGACCAGACTAGACCATACTGTACCAGACCAGACTACTGTACCAGACCAGACTAGACCATACTGTACCAGACCAGACTAGACCATACTGTACCAGACCAGACTAGACCATACTGTACCAGACCAGACTAGACCAGACTAGACCATACTGTACCAGACCAGACTAGACCATACTGTACCAGACCAGACTAGACCATACTGTACCAGACCAGACTAGACCATACTGTACTAGACCAGACTAGACCAGACTAGACCAGACTGTACCAGACCAGACTAGACCATACTGTACCAGACCAGACCAGACTAGACCATACTGTACCAGACCAGACTAGACCATACTGTACCAGACCAGACTAGACCAGACTAGACCATACTGTACCAGACCAGACTAGACCATACTGTACCAGACCAGACTAGACCATACTGTACCAGACCAGACTAGACCATACTGTACCAGACCAGACTAGACCATACTACCAGTACTAGACCAGACCAGACCATACTGTACCAGACCAGACTAGACCATACTGTACCAGACCAGACTAGACCATACTGTACTAGACCAGACCAGACTAGACTAGACCATACTGTACCAGACCAGACTAGACCATACTGTACCAGACCAGACTAGACCATACTGTACCAGACCAGACCATACTGTACCAGACCAGACTAGACCATACTGTACCAGACCAGACTAGACCATACTAGACCATACTGTACCATACCAGACTAGACCAGACTAGACCATACTGTACTAGACCAGACTAGACCATACTGTACCAGACCAGACTAGACCATACTGTACCAGACCAGACTAGACCATACTAGACCATACTGTACCAGACCAGACTAGACCATACTGTACCAGACCAGACTAGACCATACTAGACCATACTGTACTAGACCAGACTAGACCATACTGTACCAGACCAGACTAGACCATACTGACCACTGACCAGACTAGACCAGACTAGACCATACTGTACCAGACCAGACTAGACCAGACTAGACCATACTGTACCAGACCAGACTAGACCATACTAGACCATACTGTACCAGACCAGACTAGACCATAGACCTGTACCAGACCAGACTAGACCATAGACCATACTGTACCAGACCAGACTGTACTAGACCAGACTAGACCATACTGTACCAGACCAGACTAGACCAGACTGTACTAGACCAGACTAGACCATACTGTACTAGACCAGACTAGAACATACTGTACCAGACCAGACTAGACCATACTAGACCATACTGTACCAGACCAGACTAGACCATACTGTACCAGACCAGACTAGACCAGACTAGACCATACTGTACTAGACCAGACTAGACCATACTGTACCAGACCAGACTAGACCATACTGTACTAGACCAGACTAGACCATACTGTACTAGACCAGACTAGACCATACTGTACCAGACCAGACTAGACCATACTAGACCATACTGTACCAGACCAGACTAGACCATACTGTACCAGACCAGACTAGACCATACTAGACCATACTGTACTAGACCAGACTAGACCATACTGTACCAGACCAGACTAGACCATACTAGACCATACTGTACCAGACCAGACTAGACCATACTGTACCAGACCAGACTAGACCATACTGTACCAGACCAGACTAGACCATACTGTACCAGACCAGACTAGACCAGACTAGACCATACTGTACCAGACCAGACTAGACCATACTGTACCAGACCAGACTAGACCAGACTAGACCATACTGTACCAGACCAGACCTAGACCATACTGTACCAGACCAGACTAGACCATACTGTACCAGACCAGACTAGACCATACTGTACCAGACCAGACTAGACCATACTGTACCAGACAGACAGACCATACTGTAACAGACCAGACTAGACCATACTGTACCAGACCAGACTAGACCATACTGTACCAGACCAGACTAGACCATACTGTACCAGACCAGACTAGACCATACTGTACCAGACCAGACTAGACCATACTGTACCAGACCAGACTAGACCAGACTAGACCATACTAAACCAGACCAGACAGACCAGGAAACTCATAATGTTTATGACCAGTACCAGACCATACTGTACTAGACCAGACTAGACCATACTGTACCAGACCAGACTAGACCATACTAGACCATACTGTACCAGACCAGACTAGACCAGACTAGACCATACTGTACCAGACCAGACTAGACCATACTGTACTAGACCAGACTAGACCATACTGTACTAGACCAGACTAGACCATACTGTACCTAGACCAAACTAGACCATACTAGACCATACTGTACCAGACCAGACTAGACCATACTGTACCAGACCAGACTAGACCATACTAGACCATACTGTACTAGACCAGACTAGACCATACTGTACCAGACCAGACTAGACCATACTGTACTAGACCAGACTAGACCATACTGTACCAGACCAGACTAGACCATACTGTACCAGACCAGACTAGACCATACTAGACCATACTGTACCAGACCAGACTAGACCATACTGTACCAGACCAGACTAGACCATACTAGACCATACTGTACTAGACCAGACTAGACCACTAGACCTGTACCAGACCAGACTAGACCAGACTAGACCATACTGTACCAGACCAGACTAGACCATACTGTACCAGACCAGACTAGACCATACTAGTACCAGACCAGACTAGACCATACTGTACCAGACCAGACTAGACCAGACTAGACCATACTGTACCAGACCAGACTAGACCATACTGTACCAGACCAGACTAGACCATACTGTACCAGACCAGACTAGACCAGACTAGACCATACTGTACAGACCAGACCAGACCATACTGTACCAGACCAGACTAGACCATACTGTACCAGACCAGACTAGACCATACTGTACCAGACCAGACCAGACTAGACCATACTGTACCAGACCAGACAGACCATACTGTACCAGACCAGACTAGACCATACTGTACCAGACCAGACTAGACCATACTGTACCAGACCAGACTAGACCATACTGTACCAGACCAGACTAGACCATACTGTACCAGACAGACTAGACTAGACCATACTGTACCAGACCAGACTAGACCATACTGTACCAGACCAGACTAGACCATACTGTACCAGACCAGACTAGACCATACTGTACCAGACCAGACTAGACCATACTGTACCAGACCAGACTAGACCATACTAGACCATACTGTACCATACTGTACTAGACCAGACTAGACCATACTGTACTAGACCAGACTAGACCATACTGACCAGACCAGACTAGACCATACTGTACCAGACCAGACTAGACCATACTAGACCATACTGTACCAGACCAGACTAGACCATACTGTACCAGACCAGACCATAGACCATAGACCTAGACCATACTGTACTAGACCAGACTAGACCATACTGTACCAGACCAGACTAGACCATACTGTACTAGACCAGACTAGACCATACTGTACTAGACCAGACTAGACCATACTGTACCAGACCAGACTAGACCATACTAGACCATACTGTACCAGACCAGACTAGACCATACTAGACCATACTGTACTAGACCAGACTAGACCATACTGTACCAGACCAGACTAGACCATACTGTACTAGACCAGACTAGACCATACTGTACCAGACCAGACTAGAACATACTGTACCAGACCAGACTGTACCAGACCATACTAGACCATACTGTACAGACCAGACCAGACCAGACTAGACCATACTGTACCAGACCAGACTAGACCATACTAGACCATACTGTACTAGACCAGACTAGACCATACTGTACCAGACCAGACTAGACCATACTGTACTAGACCAGACTAGACCATACTGTACTAGACCAGACTAGACCATACTGTACCAGACCAGACTAGACCATACTAGACCATACTGTACCAGACCAGACTAGACCATACTGTACCAGACCAGACTAGACCATACTAGACCATACTGTACTAGACCAGACTAGACCATACTGTACCAGACCAGACTAGACCATACTAGACCATACTGTACCAGACCAGACTAGACCATACTGTACCAGACCAGACTAGACCACTGTACCAGACCAGACTAGACCATACTGTACTAGACCAGACTAGACCATACTGTACCAGACCAGACTAGACCATACTAGACCATACTGTACCAGACCAGACTAGACCATACTGTACCAGACCAGACTAGACCATACTGTACCAGACCAGACTAGACCATACTGTACTAGACCAGACTAGACCAGACTAGACCATACTGTACCAGACCAGACTAGACCATACTGTACCAGACCAGACTAGACCAGACTAGACCATACTGTACCAGACCAGACTAGACCATACTGTACCAGACCAGACTAGACCATACTGTACCAGACCAGACTAGACCATACTGTACCAGACCAGACTAGACCATACTGTACCAGACCAGACAGACCATACTGTAACAGACCAGACTAGACCATACTGTACCAGACCAGACTAGACCATACTGTACCAGACCAGACTAGACCATACTGTACCAGACCAGACTAGACCATACTGTACCAGACCAGACTAGACCATACTGTACCAGACCAGACTAGACCAGACTAGACCAGACTAGACTAAACCAGACCAGAAAAAACCATCCAAGGAAACTCATAATGTTTATACTCACCAGATACTGTACTAGACCAGACTAGACCATACTGTACCAGACCAGACTAGACCATACTAGACCATACTGTACCAGACCAGACTAGTACTAGACCAGACTAGACCATACTGTACTAGACCAGACTAGACCATACTGTACTAGACCAGACTAGACCATACTGTACCAGACCAAACTAGACCATACTAGACCATACTGTACCAGACCAGACTAGACCATACTGTACCAGACCAGACTAGACCATACTAGACCATACTGTACTAGACCAGACTAGACCATACTGTACCAGACCAGACTAGACCATACTGTACTAGACCAGACTAGACCATACTGTACTAGACCAGACTAGACCATACTGTACCAGACCAGACTAGACCATACTAGACCATACTGTACCAGACCAGACTAGACCATACTGTACCAGACCAGACTAGACCATACTAGACCATACTGTACTAGACCAGACTAGACCATACTGTACAGACAGACCAGACTAGACCAGACTAGACCATACTGTACCAGACCAGACTAGACCATACGGTACCAGACCAGACTAGACCATACTGTACCAGACCAGACTAGACCATACTGTACTAGACCAGACTAGACCAGACTAGACCATACTGTACCAGACCAGACTAGACCATACTGTACCAGACCAGACTAGATCATACTGTACCAGACCAGACTAGACCAGACTAGACCATACTGTACAGGACCAGACCATACTGTACCAGACCAGACTAGACCATACTGTACCAGACCAGACTAGACCATACTGTACCAGACCAGACTAGACCATACTGTACCAGACCAGACCATACTGTACCAGACCAGACTAGACCATACTGTACCAGACCAGACTAGACCATACTGTACCAGACCAGACTAGACCATACTGTACCAGACCAGACTAGACCATACTGTACCAGACCAGACTAGACCATACTGTACCAGACCAGACTAGACCATACTGTACCAGACCAGACTAGACCATACTGTACCAGACCAGACTAGACCATACTGTACCAGACCAGACTGACCATACTGTACCAGACCAGACTAGACCATACTGTACCAGACCAGACTAGACCATACTGTACCAGACCAGACTAGACCATACTGTACCAGACCAAACTAGACCATACTGTACCAGACCAGACTAGACCATACTGTACCAGACCAGACTAGACTATACTGTACCAGGCCAGACTATACCATGCTGTACTAGACCAGACTAGACCATACTGTACCAGACCATACTGTACCAGGCCAGACCAGACTAGACCAGACTAGACCAGACTAGACCATACTGTACTAGACCAGACTAGACCATGCTGTACCAGACCAGACTAGACCATACTGTACCAGACCAGACTAGACCATGCTGTACCAGACCAGACTAGACCATACTGTACCAGACCAGACTAGACCAGACTAGACCATACTGTACCAGACCAGACTAGACCAGACTAGACCATACTGTACCAGACCAGACTAGACCAGACTAGACCATACTGTACCAGACCAGACTAGACTAGACTAGACTATACTGTACTAGACCAGACTAGACCAGACTAGACCATACTGTACTAGACCAGACTAGACCATGCTGTACCAGACCAGACTAGACCATACTGTACTAGACCAGACTAGACCATACTGTACCAGACCAGACTAGACCATACTGTACTAGACCAGACTAGACCAGACTAGACCATGCTGTACCAGACCAGACTAGACCAGACTAGACCATACTGTACCAGACCAGACTAGATCAGAATAGACCATGCTGTACCAGACCAGACTAGACCAGACTAGACCATGCTGTACAAGACCAGACTAGACCATACTGTACTAGACCAGACTAGACCATACTGTACCAGACCAGACTAGACCATACTGTACCAGACCAGACTAGACCATACTGTACCAGACCAGACTAGTCCATACTGTACTAGACCAGACTAGACCATACTGTACCAGACCAGACTAGACCATACTGTACTAGACCAGACTAGACTGTGCTGTACCAGACCAGACTAGACCATACTGTACCAGACCAGACTAGACCATACTGTACCAGACCAGACTAGACCATACTGTACTAGACCAGACTAGACCATACTGTACCAGACCAGACTAGACCATACTGTACTAGACCAGACTAGACTGTGCTGTACCAGACCAGACTAGACCATACTGTACCAGACCAGACTAGACCATACTGTACCAGACCAGACTAGACCATGCTGTACCAGACCAGACTAGACTATACTGTACCAGGCCAGACTAGACCATGCTGTACTAGACCATACTAGACCATACTGTACCAGACCATACTGTACCAAGCCAGACCAGACTAGACCAGACTAGACCATACTGTACCAGACCATACTGTACCAGGCCAGACCAGACTAGACCAGACTAGACCATACTGTACTAGACCAGACTAGACCATACTGTACTAGACCAGACTAGACCATACTGTACCAGGCCAGACCAGACTAGACCAGACTAGACCATACTGTACCAGACCAGACTAGACCATGCTGTACTAGACCAGACTAGACCATGCTGTACTAGACCAGACTAGACCGTGCTGTACTAGACCAGACCAGACTATACTAGAACAGACTAGACCATACTGTACCAGACCAGACCAGACTAGACCAGAATATACTAGACAATACCAGACTAGACCAGACCAGACCAGACCATACTGTACCAGACCAGACTAGACCATACTGTACCAGACCAGACTAGACCATACTGTACCAGACCAGACCAGACTAGACTATACTAGACCAGACTAGACCATGCTGTACTAGACCAGACTAGACCATACTGTACCAGGCCAGACCAGACTAGACCAGACTAGACCATACTGTACCAGACCAGACTAGACCATGCTGTACTAGACCAGACTAGACCATGCTGTACTAGACCAGACTAGACCGTGCTGTACTAGACCAGACCAGACCAGACTATACTAGAACAGACTAGACCATACTGTACCAGACCAGACCAGACTAGACTATACTAGACCAGACTAGACCATGCTGTACCAGACCAGACTAGACCATACTGTACCAGACCAGACTAGACCATACTGTACCAGACCAGACTAGACCATACTGTACTAGACCAGACTAGACCATACTGTACCAGACCAGACTAGACCATACTGTACTAGACCAGACTAGACTGTGCTGTACCAGACCAGACTAGACCATACTGTACCAGACCAGACTAGACCATACTGTACCAGACCAGACTAGACCATGCTGTACCAGACCAGACTAGACTATACTGTACCAGGCCAGACTAGACCATGCTGTACTAGACCATACTAGACCATACTGTACCAGACCATACTGTACCAGGCCAGACCAGACTAGACCAGACTAGACCATACTGTACCAGACCATACTGCACCAGGCCAGACCAGACTAGACCAGACTAGACCATACTGTACTAGACCAGACTAGACCATACTGTACTAGACCAGACTAGACCATACTGTACCAGGCCAGACCAGACTAGACCAGACTAGACCATACTGTACCAGACCAGACTAGACCATGCTGTACTAGACCAGACTAGACCATGCTGTACTAGACCAGACTAGACCGTGCTGTACTAGACCAGACCAGACCAGACTATACTAGAACAGACTAGACCATACAGTACCAGACCAGACCAGACTAGACCAGAATATACTAGACAATACCAGACTAGACCAGACCAGACCAGACCAGACCATACTGTACCAGACCAGACTAGACCATACTGTACCAGACCAGACTAGACCATACTGTACCAGACCAGACCAGACTAGACTATACTAGACCAGACTAGACCATGCTGTACTAGACCAGACTAGACCATACTGTACCAGGCCAGACCAGACTAGAACAGACTAGACCATACTGTACCAGACCAGACTAGACCATGCTGTACTAGACCAGACTAGACCAAGCTGTACTAGACCAGACTAGACCGTGCTGTTCTAGACCAGACCAGACCAGACTATACTAGAACAGACTAGACCATACTGTACCAGACCAGACCAGACTAGACTATACTAGACCAGACTAGACCATGCTGTACCAGACCAGACTAGACCATACTGTACCAGACCAGACTAGACCGTGCTGTACTAAACCAGACTAGACCATACTGTACCAGACCAGACTAGACCATACTGTACCAGGCCAGACTAGACCGTGCTGTACTAGACCAGACTAGACCATACTGTACCAGGCCAGACTAGACCATTCTGTACCAGACCAGACCAGAATTGACTAGACCAGAGCAGACCAGACTATACCAGACTAGACTAGACCAGACTATACTAGACTAGACCAGATTATACTAGACCAGACCAGTCTAGGCCAGACTAGACCATACTGTACCAGACCAGACTAGACCATACTGTACCAGACCAGACTAGACCCGACTAGACTGGACTGTACCAGACCAGACTATACTGTACCAGACCAGACCAGACTAGACCAGACCAGACTAGACTATACCATACGGTACCAGACCAGACTAGACCAGACCAGCCTCGACTACACTGTACCAGACTAGACCAGACTAGGCCACACGGTACCAGACCAGACCAGACCAGACTAGACTAGACTGTACCTGACCAGACTAGACTAGACCATACTGTACCAGACCAGACAAGACTAGACCATACTGTACCAGACCAGACAAGACTAGACCAGACCAGACTAGACTAGACGAGACTGTACCGGACCAGACAGGTGATTCTCAGCATAACACCAACATGTCTCAATTGAGTGACCAATGTACTGTATTGTACTGTGCTCTGATCAATGTACTGTACTGCACTGTACTTTGTTCTACTGTACTGTACTCTACCTTACTGTACTGTACTCTACCTTACTGTATTGTACTTTGCTCTACTCTACCGTACAACACTGTACGCTACTGTTCTGTCCTGTACTGTACTCTCCTGTGCTCTACTGTTCTGTCCTGTACTGTACTGTGCTCTACGGTACGGCGCTGTGCTCTACCCTACTCTACTGTACTGTACTCTACTGTACTCTACTGTACTCTACTATGCTGTCCTGTTCTGTTCTGTACTCTGCTCTACTGTACTGTACTCTACTGTTCTGTACTGTGCTTTACTCTATTGTACTGTACTCTACTGTACTCTACTGTACTGTGCTCTACTGTACTGTACTCTACTGTGCTTTACTCTATTGTACTGTACTCTACTGTACTCTACTGTACTCTACTGTACTGTGCTCTAACCTACTCCACTGTACTGTACTCTACTGTACTGTACTGTTCTGTACTGTGCTCTGATCTACTGTACTCGACTATATTGTGCTGTACTGTGCTCTGATCTACTGTACTCTACTGTACTGTACTGTACTGTACTGTACTGTACTGTACTGTACTGTTCTGTACTGTGCTCTACTCTACTCGACTATATTGTGCTGTACTGTGCTCTACTCTTCTGTACTGTGCTCTACTGTTCTGTACTGTACTGTACTGTGAAGTACTGTACTGTACTGTGAAGTACTGTACTGTACTGTGAAGTACTGTACTGTACTGTGAAGTACTGTACTGTACTCTTCTCTACTGTACTGTACTGTACTGTACTGGGCTCTACTCTTCTGTGCTCTACTCTACTGTACTGCACTGTACTGTACTCTACTGTTCTGTACTGTGCTTTACTGCTCTGTACTGTACTCTACTCTACTGTACTCTACTCTACTGTACTCTACTGTACTGAACAGTACTGTGCTCTACTCTACTGTACTGTGCTCTACTCTACTGTACTGTGCTCTACTCTACTGTACTGTGCTCTACTGTACTGTACTCTCCTGTACTGTGCTCTACTCTACTGTACTGTGCTCTACTCTACTGTACTGTGCTCTACTCTACTGTACTGTGCTCTACTCTACTGTACTGTACTGTGCTCTACTCTACTGTACTGTGCTCTACTCTATTGTACTGTACTGTACTTTACTGTACTGTACTGTACTGTACTGTACTGTACTGTACTGTACTGTACTGTACTGTACTGTGCTCTACTGTACTGTACTGTGCTCTACTGTACTGTACTGTGCTCTACTCTTCTGTACTGTGCTCTACTGTACTGTGCTGTGCTGTACTGGGCTCTACTCTTCTGTGCTCTACTGTACTGTACTGCACTGTACTCTACTGTACTCTACTGTTCTGTACTGTGCTTTACTGCTCTGTACTGTACTCTACTCTACTGTACTCTACTCTACTGTACTCTACTGTACTGAACATTACTGTGCTCTACTCTACTGTACTGTGCTCTACTCTACTGTACTGTGCTCTACTGTACTGTACTCTACTGTACAGTGCTCTACTCTACTGTACTGTGCTCTCTTTACTCTACTGTGCTCTACTGTACTGTACTGTGCTCTACTCTACTGTGCTCTACTGTACTGTGCTCTACTGTACTCTACTATGCTGTCCTGTTCTGTTCTGTACTGTGCTTTACTCTACTGTACTCTACTCTCTATTGTACTGTACTCTACTTTACTCTACTGTACTGTGCTCTACCCTACCCCACTGTAATCTACTCTACTGTACTCTACTGTACTCCCCTGTACTCTACTGTTCTGTACTGTGCTCTGATCTACTGTACTGTACTGTACTGTACAGTGCTCTACTCTACTGTACTGTGCTCTCTTTACTCTACTGTGCTCTACTGTACTGTACTGTGCTCTACTCTACTGTGCTCTACTGTACTGTGCTCTACTGTACTCTACTATGCTGTCCTGTTCTGTTCTGTACTGTGCTTTACTCTACTGTACTCTACTCTCTATTGTACTGTACTCTACTTTACTCTACTGTACTGTGCTCTACCCTACCCCACTGTAATCTACTCTACTGTACTCTACTGTACTCCACTGTACTCTACTGTTCTGTACTGTGCTCTGATCTACTGTACTCTACTGTACTGTACTGTTCTGTACTGTGCTCTGATCTACTGTGTACTGTACTGTACTGTACTGTACTGTACTGTACTGTACTGTACTGTACTGTACTGTTCTGTACTGTGCTCTGATCTACTGTACTGTACTGTACTGTACTGTACTGTACTGTACTGTACTGTACTGTACTGTACTGTACTGTACTGTACTGTACTGTGCTCTGATCTACTGTACTCTACTGTTCTGTACTGTTCTGTACTGTGCTCTGATCTACTCGACTATATTGTACTGTGCTTTACTCTACTGTACTGTGCTCTATTCTTCTGTACTGTGCTCTACTCTATTGTACTGTACTGTACTGTGCTCTACTCTACTGTACTCTACTCTACTGGACTGTACTGTGTGTGTTATTCCTGCTGATTTCCCTAAAAGTGTCTGCTGTGAATGTTTTATTTAAAATATGTGTACTGTGCCCCTCAGCACAACACTGGAGTGTGTGTGTGTGTGTGTGTGTGTGTGTGTGTGTGTGTGTGTGTGTGTGTGTGTGTGTGTGTGTGTGTGTGTGTGTGTGTGTGTGTATAGGGGTTATTCAGGGGCCAATAGGGGCCCTCTGTCTCAGGGTGGTAGTTCAGAAAGTCGCTCTTCACTCCCGACCTCATTGAAGATGCTCCCCACCTCATTGAAGATGCTCCCCACCTCATTGAAGATGCTCCCGACCTCATTGAAGATGCTCCCCACCTCATTGAAGATGCTCCCGACCTCATTGAAGATGCTCCCCACCTCATTGAAGATGCTCCCGATCTCATTGAAGATGCTCCCACCTCATTGAAGATGCTCCCTGACCTCATTGAAGATGCTCCCCACCTCATTGAAGATGCTCCCACCTCATTGAAGATGCTCCCCACCTCATTGAAGATGCTCCCGACCTCATTGAAGATGCTCCCCACCTCATTGAAGATGCTCCCGATTTCCTCATTGAAGATGCTCCCCACCTCATTGAAGATGCTCCCGACCTCATTGAAGATGCTCCCGACCTCATTGAAGATGCTCCCCACCTCATTGAAGATGCTCCCCACCTCATTGAAGATGCTCCCGACCTCATTGAAGATGCTCCCCACCTCATTGAAGATGCTCCTGACCTCATTGAAGATGCTCCCGACCTCATTGAAGATGCTCCCGACCTCATTGAAGATGCTCCCGACCTCATTGAAGATGCTCCCCACCTCATTGAAGATGCTCCCGACCTCATTGAAGATGCTCCGTGCTATATGAGCTGATCTGTTACTCATGAGCTCATCTGTTATATATTTCACCCATTAAAAATTGATTATTATCGGCCACTGTGCCACGGTTTGTCTGGTTTGTCTCCGTGGACGACTGGTGTTGTAGAACTTGATTAAAGAAACATGTTTGTGAAAGCTCTTTATATTCTGAGTGGTTGGTTTTCATTATTCCCTGCTGTTAATTATGTAATCCCCATGAACAACAGATGATCATTCAGAGGTCTGTCTGGCTAATACTTTTCTGTCTGTCTGCCTTTTTTTTATGTCTGACTGGCTGCCTGCTTCTCTGTCTGCCTTTCTGACTGTAAAAGCCAATCTGCTACTTTTCGTCCTCAATCATGACCTGGCTCTCTGGATGTGATCATATTTACCCAATCAGAAGAAAGGGAGACATCGCTAAGAGCAGCAGCCTGCAGGTGTATGTGTTTACGTTTGTGTGTCCATGTGTGTGTGTGTGTGTGTGTGTGTGTGTGTGTGTGTGTGTGTGTGTGTGTGTGTGTGTGTGTGTGTGTGTGTGTGTGTGTGTGTGTGTGTGTGTGTGTGTGTGTGTGTGTGTGTGTGTGTGTGTGAGAGTGTATGAGTGTATGAGTGAGTGTAGTGAGTGCACAGTCCAGGTTTCTCTCTCCATCACTCTCTGTCCCCCTCTCTCTCTCTCTCTCCCTCCACCACCCTCTCCACCTCCCTCTCTCTTTCTCCTTCCCTCTCACCCCCTCCTCTTTCTCTCCACCACCCTCTGTCTCTCTCTTCACCACCCTCTCCTTCTCTCTCCATCTCTCCCTTCCTCTCTCTCACTCCTGGGGGAGCCCCTCTGTCTCTCTCTTCACCACACTCTCCCTCTCTCTCCCTCTCTCCCTTCCTCTCTCTCGTTCCTGGGGGAGCCCCTCTGTCTCTCCACCATATTCTCCCTCTCTTTCCATCTCTCCCTTCCTCTCTCTCGCTCCTGGGGGAGCCCTCTGGCTCAGAGTCAGTCTCTTGTTGTAGGTGATATTGATCTGATCCCCTGCCAGAGTCCTGTGATCCTGCCTCAGGCCTACTCCAGCCTCTACTGTGCTTCATAGAGTCAGCGCTAACATTCATACTTAACTTGGAAAAATGTCTGGAATGGAATGGAATGGTCTAATATTGTAGCCAGTCCCTCAGAGAAACTGGGATACTGGTCAATTGGAGGGGTTTATGCCAACATGCTTTCGCCGTCAATCTTGTATAGATTCAGGATGGAAGGGTGGAAGCCACTATGGAAGGTTGGAAGCCACTATGGAAGGGTGGAAGCCACTATGGAAAGGGTGGAAGCCACTATGGAAGGTTGGAAGCCACTATGGAAGGTTGGAAGCCACTATGGAAGGGTGGAAGCCACTATGGAAGGTTGGAAGCCACTATGGAAGGTTGGAAGCCACTATGGAAGGGTGGAAGCCACTATGGAAGGTTGGAAGCCACTATGGAAGGATGGGAGCCACTATGGAAGGTTGGAAGCCACTATGGAAGGTTGGAAGCCACTATGGAAGGGTGGAAGCCACTATGGAAGGATGGAAGCCACTATGGAAGGATGGAAGCCTCTATGGAAGGATGGGAGCCACTATGGAAGGATGGGAGCCACTATGGAAGGATGGAAGCCACTATGGAAGGATGGAAGCCACTATGGAAGGATGGGAGCCACTATGGAAGGATGGGAGCCACTATGGAAGGATGGAAGAGGGTAGAAGCCACTATGGAAGGATGGAAGAGGGTAGAAGCCACTATGGAAGGGTGGAAGCCACTATGGAAGGGTGGAAGCCACTATGGAAGGGTGGAAGCCACTATGGAAGGGTGGAAGCCACTATGGAAGGGTGGAAGCCACTATGGAAGGGTGGAAGCCACTATGGAAGGGTGGAAGCCACTATGGAAGGGTGGAAGCCACTATGGAAGGATGGAAGCCACTATGGAAGGATGGAAGCCACTATGGAAGGTTGGAAGCCACTATGGAAGGGTGGAAGCCACTATGGAAGGATGGGAGCCACTATGGAAGGATGGAAGAGGGTAGAAGCCACTATGGAAGGATGGAAGAGGGTAGAAGCCACTATGGAAGGATGGAATACACTATGGAAGGGTGGAAGCCACTATGAAAGGGTGGAAGCCACTATGGAAGGAAGGAAGCCACTATGGAAGAAAGAAGACACTATGGAAGGATGAAAGCCAATATGGAATGATTGAAGAGGGTAGAAGCCACTATGGAAGGGTGGAAGCCACTATGGAAAGATTGAAGAGGGTAGAAGCCACTATGGAAGGGTGGAAGCCACTATGGAAAGATTGAAGAGGGTAGAAGCCACTATGGAAGGGTGGAAGAGGGTAGAAGACACTATGTAAGGATGGGAGCCACTATGGAAAGATTGAAGAGGGTGGAAGCCACTATGGAAAGGGTGGAAGCCACTATGGAAAGATTGAAGAGGGTAGAAGCCACTATGGAAGGGTGGAAGCCACTATGGAAAGATTGAAGAGGGTAGAAGCCACTATGGAAGTGTGGAAGAGGGTAGAAGACACTATGGAAGGATGGGGGCCACTATGGAAAGATTGAAGAGGGTGGAAGCCACTATGGAAATGTAGACACCACTATGGAAGGATGAAAGCCACTATGGAAGAATGGGAACCACTATGGAAGGATGGGAACCACTATGGAAAGATTGAAGTGGGTGGAAGCCACTATGGAAGGATGGAAGCCACTATGGAATGATTGCAGCCAATATCGAAGGGTGGAAGCCACTATTATAATGTAGATGCCACTATGGAAGGATGGAAGCCACTATGGAATGATTGCAGCCAATATGGAAGGATGGAAGCCACTATGGAAAGATTAAAGCCAAAATGGAAGGATGGAAGCCACTATGGAAAGATTGAAGCCAAAATGGAATGATTGCAGCCAATATGGAAGGATGGAAGCCACTATTATAGGGTAGACGTCACTATGGAAGGATGGAAGCAACTATGGAAGGGTGGGAGCCACTATGGAAGGATGGAAGCCAATATGGAAGGGTGGAAGCCAATATGGAAGGATGGAAGCAAATATGAAAGGATGGAAGCCAATATCGAAGGATGGAAGCCAATATGGAAGGGTGGCAGCCACTATGAAAGGGTGGAAGCCACTATGGAAGGAAGGAAGCCAATATGGAAGGATGGAAGCCACTATGGAAGGATGGAAGCCAATATGGAAGGATGGAAGCCAATATGAAAGGATGGAAGCAAATATGGAAGGATGGAAGCCACTATGGAAGGATGGAAGCCAATATGGAAGGATGGAAGCCAATATGGAAGGATGGAAGCCAATATGGAAGGGTGGCAGCCACTATGAAAGGGTGGAAGCCACTATGGAAGGGTGGCAGCCACTATGAAAGGATGGCTGGAGTGTTGACAAACATGTTTTATTTCTCCCTCTCCCAGTCTGCTGTCCCCACTTGCTTCTAGATGTCCACCATTGTTCAAAGGTAACTGAACTAAATGACCATGGCCCTGTAGGACTCACTTCTGTCATCATGAAGTGCTTTGAGAGGCTAGTTAATATCACCTCTACCTTACCTGATACCTAGACCCACTTAAATTTGGTTACCGTCCCAATAGATCCACAGACAATGTAAACACCATTTCACAGCACACTGCCCCATCCCATCTGGACAAGAGGAATAGCTATGTCAGAATGCTGTTTATTGACTATTGCTCAGCATTCAACACCATAGTAACCTCCAAGCTCATCATGAAGCTTGGGGCCCAGGGTCTGAACCCTGCCCTGTGCAACTGGGTCCTGGACTTCCTGACGGGCTGCACTCAGGTGGTGAGGGTAGGAAACAACACCTCCACTTTGCTGATCCTGAAGACTGGGGCCCCACAAGGGTGCGTGCTCAGCCCCCTCCTGTACTCCCTGTTCACATATGACTATGTCATGACGTTGGCCTGGGGTTAGGTTTATGAGCGTCATAAATACCTCCTCCCCCCCTTTTTCCTCTCTCTACCCTACTGATGTGTCATTTGAAAATCCTTTGGTTAACATAAAGATTCTGGGAACATTAGAAGGTGGGAGAAAATGAACTATATTCTGGTAATCCGACCAATTGAACATGTGCAGTGGTACTTAATGAATATGATGTCAGTTCGGTTGTCATCTGAGACATTCTCATCAATGATAAGATGACATAAACTCTACAGTGGAAAGTCTGCACACTGAAGTTATCGGATTTACATGGAATTGTTGTTAAATTTAAATGTTTGAATATAAAATTATTGGTGAAAAGATTACATGTAATTTTAGATTCCAAATGAGAGATTTAGAGCTCTGCTCAATCAGTGGCCCGCCCCTGTGAAGAGACATGGGTTATAAAACATTTCAAGACACACCCTTCTCACTCCACTATATAAAGCCTTGACGAAAATGTAACCTCCTGTTCTGAGGATGTGAGGATGACGGTCCGATGTCAGAATGGTTCAGATAATAACTTCAAAAAACTACAACAACAAAAAAACTACAAAAAAATGAAGCCAACCTCAGCGTGAGCTTTGGTTGCGAATGGTATGAACTTTGAACTCTTATTCACTTTGATTCTCTTATTCACAGAAGTGATACCTCCTAGCCGTTGAGTTAGCATCAGCAGCTGCAAACGTGGGCTTGGAAAGAACAGACAGAGTATCTACAACGACGTTACTACAACGTATCCAATTCACCAGCAGAGACATTCTTCAAAGAACTTTGTGGGGCAACACGGCCTTCCATCTACCACCAACCTACCGAAGCGCAGCTCAGAGTAAATATGTATTGCATTTTCCTTTTCCAAGTGGGTGGTAATTTAGAATGCATCAGATACTGTATTTACGATATCACAGATTCTCCCTGTGTCTCTCAGTCTTCCCGCTCTTTCATTCAAACCCAGCACCCTTTTCTTTGGGTAACCAGCTGTCATATCTGTTCCGCCCGATAGGGACGTTTTCCTTTATGACATAATTTGTAATCAAGTTATGATTCATTCTGTGTATATGTCATTCTGTGTGATTAGTTAGGTATTTAGTAAATAAATAATTAAACCCACTTTTGCATTGATGATTCAACTTGTTAGCCAGGGTTCGTGAAGATAACCAAGAACTTACAACTTTCAGATGAGACTGAAATAAGGTGACAATTAATATTGACTGCTTTTGATGTAAAATATTACTAGGTCTTTAAGAGTTTATTCGTAATATAAAAGCTCTATAAATATTATTTTGTGGTGCCCCGACTTTCTAGTTAATTACATTTACATGATTAGCTCAATCAGGTAATATTAATTTACAGAGAAAGGATTTTATAGAATAGCATGTCATATCACTTAATCCGGCATAGCCAAATACACGACAACTGCGTGGCCACACACGCCTCCAACTCAATCATCAAGTTTGCAGATGACACAACAGTAGTAGGCCTGATTATCAGCAATGACAAGACAGCCTACAGAGAGGAGGTGAGGACCCTGGCAGAGTGGTGCAAGAAAACAACCTCTCACACAATGTCAAAAAACAAAGGGGCTGATCGTGGACTTCAGGAAACAGCAGAGGGAGCATGCCCCTATCCACATCGATGGGAGCTCGGTTGAGAAGGTGGAAAGCTTCGAGTTCCTCAACATACACATCACTGAGAATCTGAAATGGTCCACCCACACAGACAGTGTGGCGAAGAAGGCGCAACACCACCTCTTCAGCCTCAGCCTACAGATGTACAATTGAGAGCATCCTTTCGGGCTGTATTAGATACTAGGAACACAAGCATTTCCTTACACCTGCAATGACATCTGCTAAATATGTGTATGTGACCAATAACATTTGATTTGATGGAAGCCACTATGGAAGGATGGAATCCACTACATAAGGTTAAATCCACAATTGAAGGATGGAATCTACTATGGAAGGATGGAATCCACTATGGTAGGGTAGAATCCACTATGGTAGGATAGAAACCACTACAGAAGGGTATCTGTGTTTCTATCAGTGTTGTGTTCTTTTCCCCTATTCTGCATTTTGTGAGTGTGTAGATTGTAGACATGACTTTTGCTTCTTAAAGTAGAAGACTCCCCAGTAACACACACACACACACACACACACACACACACACACACACACACACACACACACACACACACACACACACACACACACACACACACACACACACACACACACACACACACACACACACACACACACACACACACACACACACACACACACACACACACACACACACACACACACACACACACACACACACACACACACACACACACACACACACACTTTTACACACAGCCTCAGTGGCATCGTTAGGAGTATCAGATCATTCCTCCATAGGTCAATGATAGCTTGACAGGCGACGAGAAAACGTTCCCTGCCGACACACTCAGCCTCTCCCCTTCTCTCCTCTTTTCCTCCTCTTCCTCTTCTTCCTCTCCCCTGCCTTCCTCTCTCTTCTCTCCTCTCCTATCCTCTCCATCGTGACCCTAACAGATGCAGAGCTCTATTCCCCAAGCTTCTTTATCCCTCCTCCCTTCTCCACTGGTTCTCTTTGATGGTTCCACAGGCCCTGTGATGTGCTCTCTGTGTGTAAGCGTGTGGTTTTCTGGGGCCTCTGATAGTGAGTGGCTACCACTCCGGGGTCCGGGCTCTTACTGTGGCTCTCTCTAGGGGCCTGCCAGAACCTCGCTGCAGACAAAATAAATTATGTTTCCCATTAAAACGAGCTGATCTGCTGCTGCTTGGAACAGCTGTTTAGATTTGAGGGCCCGCCAAACATTGTTCTGTGTTGCGAGAGAGAGGGGGGTTGGGGGGTGGATGGAAGGAAGGAGCAAGGGAATGAAAGGAGAGATACTATAGTTGTTTTGGCAGTTTCTGACAGCTGTCTGTCTTGGTTGTTAAGGTGTTTCTGTCTTGGTTGTTAAGGTGTTTCTGTCTTGGTTGTTAAGGTGTCTCTCTTGGTTGTTAAGGTGTCTCTGTCTTGGTTGTTAAGGTGTCTCTGTCTTGGTTGTTAAGGTGTCTCTCTTGGTTATTAAGGTGTCTCTGTCTTGGTTGTTAAGGTGTCTCTCTTGGTTGTTAAGGTGTCTCTGTCTTGGTTGTTAAGGTGTCCCTGTCTTGGTTGTTAAGGTGTCTCTCTTGGTTGTTAAGATGTTTGTCTTTGTTGTTAAGGTGTCTCTGTCTTGGTTGTTAAGGTGTCTCTCTTGGTTGTTAAGGTGTCTCTCTTGGTTGTTAAGGTGTCTCTGTCTTGGTTGTTAAGGTGTCCCTGTCTTGGTTGTTAAGGTGTCCATGTCTTGGTTGTTAAGGTGTCTCTGTCTTGGTTGTTAAGGTGTTTCTGTCTTGGTTGTTAAGGTGTCTCTGTCTTGGTTGTTAAGGTGTCTCTCTTGGTTGTCAAGGTGTCTCTCTTGGTTGTTAAGGTGTCTCTCTTGGTTGTTAAGGTGTCTCTCTTGGTTGTTAAGGTGTCTCTCTTGGTTGTTAAGGTGTCCCTGTCTTGGTTGTTAAGGTGTCTCTGTCTTGGTTGTTAAGGTGTCTCTGTCTTGGTTGTTAAGGTGTCCATGTCTTGGTTGTTAAGGTGTTTGTCTTTGTTGTTAAGGTGTCTCTGTCTTGGTTGTTAAGGTGTCTCTGTCTTGGTTGTTAAGGTGTTTGTCTTTGTTATTAAGGTGTCTCTGTCTTGGTTGTTAAGGTGTCTCTGTCTTGGTTGTTAAGGTGTCCCTGTCTTGGTTGTTAAGGTGTCCCTGTCTTGGTTGTTAAGGTGTCTCTGTCTTGGTTGTTAAGGTGTCCATGTCTTGGTTGTTAAGGTGTCCCTGTCTTGGTTGTTAAGGTGTCTCTGTCTTGGTTGTTAAGGTGTCCCTGTCTTGGTTGTTAAGGTGTCTCTGTCTTGGTTGTTAAGGTGTCTCTGTCTTGGTTGTTAAGGTGTCCATGCCTTGGTTGTTAAGGTGTCCATGTCTTGGCTGTTAAGGTGTCCCTGTCCTGGTTGTTAAGGTGTCTCTGTCTTGGTTGTTAAGGTGTCCCTGTCTTGGTTGTTAAGGTGTCTCTGTCTTGGTTGTTAAGGTGTCTCTGTCTTGGTTGTTAAGGTGTCCATGTCTTGGTTGTTAAGGTGTCTCTGTCTTGGTTGTTAAGGTGTCCATGTCTTGGTTGTTAAGGTGTCTCTGTCTTGGTTGTTAAGGTGTCTCTGTCTTGGTTGTTAAGGTGTCCCTGTCTTGGTTGTTAAGGTGTCTCTGTCTTGGTTGTTAAGGTGTCCATGTCTTGGTTGTTAAGGTGTCTCTGTCTTGGTTGTTAAGGTGTCTCTGTCTTGGTTGTTAAGGTGTCCATGTCTTGGTTGTTAAGGTGTCTCTGTCTTGGTTGTTAAGGTGTCCCTGTCTTGGTTGTTAAGGTGTCTCTGTCTTGGTTGTTAAGGTGTCTCTGTCTTGGTTGTTAAGGTGTCCATGTCTTGGTTGTTAAGGTGTCCATGTCTTGGCTGTTAAGGTGTCCCTGTCCTGGTTGTTAAGGTGTCTCTGTCTTGGTTGTTAAGGTGTCCCTGTCTTGGTTGTTAAGGTGTCTCTGTCTTGGTTGTTAAGGTGTCTCTGTCTTGGTTGTTAAGGTGTCCATGTCTTGGTTGTTAAGGTGTCTCTGTCTTGGTTGTTAAGGTGTCCATGTCTTGGTTGTTAAGGTGTCTCTGTCTTGGTTGTTAAGGTGTCTCTGTCTTGGTTGTTAAGGTGTCCCTGTCTTGGTTGTTAAGGTGTCTCTGTCTTGGTTGTTAAGGTGTCCATGTTTTGGTTGTTAAGGTGTCTCTGTCTTGGTTGTTAAGGTGTCTCTGTCTTGGTTGTTAAGGTGTCCATGTCTTGGTTGTTAAGGTGTCTCTGTCTTGGTTGTTAAGGTGTCCATGTCTTGGTTGTTAAGGTGTCTCTGTCTTGGTTGTTAAGGTGTCTCTGTCTTGGTTGTTAAGGTGTCCATGTCTTGGTTGTTAAGGTGTCTCTGTCTTGGTTGTTAAGGTGTCCATGTCTTGGTTGTTAAGGTGTCTCTGTCTTGGTTGTTAAGGTGTCTCTGTCTTGGTTGTTAAGGTGTCCCTGTCTTGGTTGTTAAGGTGTCTCTGTCTTGGTTGTTAAGGTGTCCATGTCTTGGTTGTTAAGGTGTCTCTGTCTTGGTTGTTAAGGTGTCCATGTCTTGGTTGTTAAGGTGTCTCTGTCTTGGTTGTTAAGGTGTCTCTGTCTTGGTTGTTAAGGTGTCCCTGTCTTGGTTGTTAAGGTGTCTCTGTCTTGGTTGTTAAGGTGTCCATGTCTTGGTTGTTAAGGTGTCTCTGTCTTGGTTGTTAAGGTGTCCGTGTCTTGGTTGTTAAGGTGTCCATGTCTTGGTTGTTAAGGTGTCTCTGTCTTGGTTGTTAAGGTGTCCATGTCTTGGTTGTTAAGGTGTCTCTGTCTTGGTTGTTAAGGTGTCCCTGTCTTGGTTGTTAAGGTGTCTCTGTCTTGGTTGTTAAGGTGTCTCTGTCTTGGTTGTTAAGGTGTCCCTGTCTTGGTTGTTAAGGTGTCCCTGTCTTGGTTGTTAAGGTGTCTCTGTCTTGGTTGTTAAGGTGTCTCTGTCTTGGTTGTTAAGGTGTCTCTGTCTTGGTTGTTAAGGTGTCTCTGTCTTGGTTGTTAAGGTGTCTCTGTCTTGGTTGTTAAGGTGTCCCTGTCTTGGTTGTTAAGGTGTCCATGTCTTGGCTGTTAAGGTGTCCCTGTCTTGGTTGTTAAGGTGTCTCTGTCTTGGTTGTTAAGGTGTCCATGTCTTGGTTGGTGCACACATGCAGGCACACACACACACACACACACACACACACACACACACACACACACACACACACACACACACACACACACACACACACACACACACACACACACACACACACACACACACACACACACACACACACACTAAATCCCCACCCACCTTCCCTCCAGATTGGGAGGTTGTAACAGCTTTTTGTTTGTCACACAAAGCATCAACAAACACGCTTCTCTCCTGATTCAAGGACGAACAGTATTTAGCTGCTGTGGTTATGCTGGCGACTTGAAATCACCCACTTCAAAGTACCCAACCAGACAATACTCATTTCTGAACTTTCATTCATTTATTTCACCCTCATTTATACAAGTAAGTCCATTTTGTCCCATTATTCATACATATCTACCTCAATAACATCGTACCCCTGCACATCGACTGCTTGTTCTCTGTGTATATAGCCATGTTATCGTAACTCATTGTGGGGACTCTGAGTAGCGCAGCGGTCTGAGGCACTACATGTCCATTCTAGAGGCATCACTACAGACCGTGGTTCGATTCCAGGCTGTATTACAACTGGCTGTGATTGAGAGTCCCATAGGGCGGCGCACTATTGGCCCAGCGTCGTTAAGGGTAGGCCGTCATTGTAAATATAATTTATTTCTTAACAGATTTGCCTAGTTCAATAAAGGTTAAATAAATTGTGGATTTATTCCTGGTGTTCATGTTTTTTCTATTTCTTTCTCCCTGCATTGTTGAAGAGCTTGTAAGGAAGCATTTCACTGTTAGTCTACACCTCTTGTTTACCAAGCATGTGACAATTAACATTTCATTGGATTCAGAACAGATTCTTATTTGCAATGCTGACCTGTCAAGAAGCACAGCACAGCAACCACTTTACATTTGGGACTCCTCAATATTACTTCTCCTCAAAATGGTGGCTTAGTTGACTGCATGTACAGTGTCTTTGGAAAGCTGTCAGACCCGTTGACTTTTTCCACATTTTGTTACGTTACTGTCTTATCGGGGCGGCAGGGTAGCCTAGTGATTAGAGCGTTGGGCCAGCAACCAAAAGGATGCGAGATCGAATCCCTGAGCTAACAAAGTAAAAAAGATGTTGTTCTGAACAAGGCAGTTAACCCACTGTTTCTAGGGTGTTTTTGTAAATATGATTTTGTTCTTAACTGACTTGCCTCGTTAAATAAAGATTAAATAAAAAATGTAAAATGTATTAAATAAATAAAAATCACAGCGGTCTACACAAAATAACCCCATCATGACAAAGCGAAAACAGGTTTTTAGAAATGTTTGCAAATGTATTTTTAAACTAACAGAAATACCTTATTTACATAAGTATTCAGACCGTTTGCTATGAGACTCTAAATTGAGCTCCTGTTTCTGTTGATCATCCTTGAGATGTTTCCAAACTGAGCAATCAGGGGAGAAGGTCCTTGGTCAGGGAGGGGACCAAGAACCGAATGGTAACTCTGACAGAGCTCTAGAGTTCCTCTTTGGAGATGGGAGAAACTTCCAGAAGGACAAGCATCTCTGCAGCACTCCACCAATCAGGCCTTTATGGTAGAGTTTCCAGACAGAAGCCACTCCTCAGTAAAAGGCACATGACAGCCCACTTGGAGTTTGCCAAAGGGCAACTATTGAAACTCATACCATGAGAAACAAGATTCTCTGGTTTGAAACAACGACTGGTGACTTTAATATTCACATGGAAAAGTCCACAGACCCATTCCAAAAGGCTTTCGGAGCCATCATCGACTCAGTGGGTTTTGTCCAACATGTCTCTGGACCTACTCACTGTCACAGTCATACTCCGGACCTAGTTTTGTCCCATGGAATAAATGTTGTGGATCTTAATGTTTTTCCTCATAATCCTGGACTATCGGACCACCATTTTATTACGTTTGCAATTGAAACAAATAATCTGCTCAGACCCCAACCAAGGGGCATCAAAAGTCGTGCTATAAATTCACAGACAACACAAAGATTCCGTGATGACCTTCCAGACTCCCTCTGCCTACCCAAGGACGTCACAGGACAAAAATCAGTTAACATTCTAACTGGGGAACTCAATTTAACCTTGTGCAATACCCTAGATGCAGTTGCACCCCTAAAAACTAAAAACATTTCTCATAAGAAATGATCTCCCTGGTATACAGAAAATACCCGAGCTTCCAGAAAATTGGAACGGAAATGGCGTCACACCAAAGTGGAAGTTTTCCCACTAGCTTGTAAAGACAGTACCGTGCAGTATCGAAGAGCCCAAACTGCTGCTCGATCATTCAATTTCTCCAACTTAATTGAGGAAAATAAGAACAATCCAAAATTTATTTTTGATACTATCGCAAAGCTAACTAAAAAGCAGCATTCCCCAAGTGAGGAGGGCTTTCACTTCAGCAGTAATAAATTCATTAACTTATTTGAGGAAAAGATCATGATTATTAGAAAGCAAATTACAGACTACTCTTTAAATCTGCATATTCCTTCAAAGCTCAGTTGTCCTGAGTCTGCACAACTCTGCCAGGACCTAGGATCAAGAGAGACACTCAAGTGTTTTAGTACTCTATCTCTTGACACAATGATGAAAATAATCATTGCCTCTAAACCTTCAAGCTGCATACTGGACCCTATTCCAACTAAACTACTGAAAGAGCTGCTTCCTGTGCTTGGCCCTCCTATGTTGAACATAATAAATGGCTCTCTATCCACCGGATGTGTACCAAAGTCACTAAAAGTGGCAGTAATAAAGGCTCTCTTGAAAAAGCCAAGCCTTGACCCAGAAAATATAAATAACTATCGGCCTATATCGAATCTTCCATTCCTCTCAAAATTTTTAGAAAAGGCTGTTGTGCTGCAACTCACTGCCTTCCTGAAGACAAACAATGTATACGAAATGCTTCAGTCTGGTTTTAGACCCCATCATAGCACTGAGACTGCACTTGTGAAGGTGGTAAATTACCTTTTAATGGCATCAGACCGAGGCTCTGCATCTGTCCTCGTGCTCCTAGACCTTAGTGCTGCTTTTGATACCATCGATCACCACATTATTTTGGAGAGATTGGAAACCCAAATTGGTCTACATGGACAAGTTCTGGCCTGGATTAGATTTTATCTGTCGACGCAGTTGTGGGTGAACAGGGAGTACAGGAGGGGGCTGAGCACTCATCCTTGTAGTGCGGGGCGGCCCATCAGAATGTCCAGGACCCAGTTGAACAAGGCGGGGTTGAGACCCAGGGCCTTCAGCTTGATGATGAGCTTGGAGGGGACTATGGTGTTGAATGCTGAGCTGTAGTCAATGAACAGTATTCTTACATAGGTATTCCTTTCGTCCAGATGGGATAGAGCAGTGTGCAGTGTGGATCTGTTGGGGCGGTATGCAGACTAAAGTGGGTCTAGGGTGGCCGGTAAGGTGGAAGTGATATGATTCTTGACTAGTCTCTCATATTTGGTAGTGAGTGGAAATGCCAACTGGATGCTTTGCATTTATACATCCAGTGAAATGTCTGTCTCATGATTCTATATCTGTGATCACCAGTTGCACAGGGAGAGCCAGCTCCAGCTCCTCCTTGATTCATGGAATGAAATGAGTGTTCCTAAAGCACATGTTGCACAAAATTGCTATGCTATGCAATTGCGTGACAAAATTGAATTTTGATGGCCTCTATTAAAAAGAGGAGAATCCCATCAGCTTTCTATAAGGCTAGGCCTACTATATTTAGTGGATTACGGATTACATATTTTTTGACCCTGTTCTGACATTTGCACAATAATGACCCATTCTAAAACAAAACTTCACGTATTTTTGTACATGTAAAGACAAGATTAAATTGAGAATATAGTCTCATGAGTGAGAATATTATGAATGAATGATGCCCAGCATATGCAGTCGTAAGAAACAGCACATGTATTTCTTTTGAAATTTTTTCAAATCATAGTGGCATGCATTATATAGCCTAGCCCATAGGGCCTATATGTTTTGATATGGTTCTCACAACCTAAAGTTGTCAAATAACTCTATGTATAGTCTATAGGCCCAGGACCCCTTGAACAGGGTTGACGAGCCCATAGCCTACCAAGTGAAACGTGTTTTCAACCCAGTCAAAGTTTTGACTGGCTACTACTTAAAAGAGGGTCCCAGCTTTCTCGTGCTGCTACCAGTATATTTATTGCTAAATTCTTCAAATTGAACACATTAATCCGCATTAAAACCTGGCATATTACAAACGTAAATGCACGTAACCTCCATTCTCTATTCCAGTGCTACGGATGACATGTTATTTTTTATTGGTCATTCTAAATAAAAATAATTCCACACATATATTAGTAGTTTATATGTAAAGACCAGGTTAAATTGAGAATAGTCTGTCGGGTAAGAATATTATCAAGTGCTTGTCAAATTGTGAATGAGAGACTGATGAAGTGTGTGCAGCCTGAGTAAAACACAGAGCAGAGCTCTTTCCGTCATGAGGCCTTAGAAGGTATTAGAAATCAAAGCATATAGCCTAAGGTTTGTAATCACAACTAAAATTGCATGAATAACTATAAATTAACCATAATATATAGGAAAGATCTGTTTCAAATCAAAAGTTTATTAACCGCTCTGTAACGGCGTTCGTCTGTTGAAGGAGAGTCGGACCAAAATGCAGCGTGGTGGTTACTCATGTTCTTTAATGTAGAATAGCGATACATGAAATAACTATTAAATATACAAAAACAACAAACGGAACGTGAAAACCTATACAGCCTGTCTGGTGAACAACTACACAGAGACAGGAACAATCACCCACAAAATACACAGTGAAACCCAGGCTACCTAAATATGGTTCCCAATCAGAGACAACGAGAATCACCTGACTCTGATTGAGAACCGCCTCAGGCAGCAAAGCCTATACTAGACACACCCCTAATCAACCACAATCCCAATGCCTACAAAAAACCCAATACGACAACACAATAAACCCATGTCACACCCTGGCCTGAACAAATAATTAAAGAAAACACAAAATACTAAGACCAAGGCGTGACACACTCAACACAGAATATCCACATGTGCTGTCATGTTCGTTAGAAGGAATGTCGGAGCAAGGATCACATCTTTATTTTTGTGAAACTTACAAAAACAAAAGGAAACAACATAAGAGGTGCTAAATGTACTAACTCAAAACAAGATCCCACAAAACACAGTGGGGAAATGGCTGCCTAAATATGATCCAACGATAAACAGCTGCATCTGATTGGTAACCATACCATGCCAATATAGACATACAATAACCTAGATAACCCACCCTAGTCACACCCCGACCTAACCAACATAGAGAATAAAAGGCTCTCTATGGTCAGGGCGAGACATGTTCACACTCCCTCAGAAATCGTTTGGGGGGAAAATCCTCATATTCAGCTACTGTATGTTCAATTGAATTCTTACTATAAAGTCATATAAAGAATTCCATGAGAATTATAAGCAAATCAAATCAGTGTGCACTGCGCCCAAGCCCGCCACAGGAGTCACGAGTGCGGGATGGGACAAGGACAACCACTTCCTTAACCCGGACGACACTGGACCAATTGAGCGCCGCCCCATCAGTCTCTTGGTCGCGGCCGGCTGAGACAGAGTCTGGACTCAAACCAGGATCTCTAGTAGCACAGTATAGCACTGCGATGCAGTGTCTTAGACCACTGTGCCACTCAGGAGGCCCCATGCTAAACGTGTTTCTGTTATTTCACGGTCAATTACCATGAGACTGGCCGTTACCGGCTGACAAAATACCATGAACAACACAGCCCTAATCCACACCCCTCCTGTTGACTTGTGACTCAGGTTTGTGGATGGAGTCCAGACCACTCAATGCTTTAGTCCAGACCACCCAATGTTTTAGTCCAGACCACCCAATGTTTTAGTCCAGACCTCTCAAAATCAAAATCAAATCAAATCAAATGTATTTATGTTCATCAGCTGATATCTCAAAGTGCTGTACAGAAACCCAGCCTAAAACCCCAAACAGCAAGCAATGCAGGTGTAGAAGCACGGTGGCTAGGAAAAACTCCCTAGAAAGGCCAAAACCTAGGAAGAAACCTAGAGAGGAACCAGGCTATGTGGGGTGGCCAGTCCTCTTCTGGCTGTGCCGGGTGGAGATTATAACAGAACATGGCCAAGATGTTCATGAATGACCATCATGATCAAATAATAATAATCACAGGCAGAACAGTTGAACCTGGAGCAGCAGCATGGCCAGGTGGACTGGGGACAGCAAGGAGTCATCATGCCAGGTAGTCCTGAGGCATGGTCCTAAGGCTCAGGTCCTCCGAGAGAGAGAAAGAAAGAGAGAAAGAGAGAATTAGAGAGAGCATACTTAAATTCACACAGAACACTGGATAGGACAGGAGAAGTACTCTAGATATAACAAACTGACCCTAGCCCCCCGACACAAACTACTGCAGCATAAATACTGGAGGCTGAGACAGGAGGAGTCAGGAGACACTGTGGCCCCATCCGATGATACCCCCGGACAGGGCCAAACAGGAAGGATATAACCCCACCCACTTTGCCAAAGCACAGCCCCCACACCACTAGAGGGATATCTTCAACCACCAACTTACCATCCTGAGACAAGGCCGAGTATAGCCCACAAAGATCTCCGCCATTGCACAACCCAAGGGGGGATGCCAACCCAGACAGGAAGATCACATCAGTGACTTAACCCACTCAAGTGACGCACCCCTCCTAGGGACGGCATGAAAGAGCACCAGTAAGCCAGTGACTCAGCCCCTGTAATAGGGTTAGAGGCAGAGAATCCCAGTGGAAAGAGGGGACCGGCCAGTCAGAGACAGCAAGGGCGGTTCGTTGCTCCAGAGCCTTTCCGTTCACCTTTATACTCCTGGGCCAGACTACACTCAATCATATGACCCACTGAAGAGATGAGTCTTCAGTAAAGACTTAAAGGTTGAGTCCGAGTTTGCGTCTCTCACATGGGAAGGCAGACCATTCCATAAAAATGGAGCTCAATGGGAGAAAGCCCTGCCTCCAGCTGTTTGCTTAGAAATTCTAGGGACAATTAGGAGGCCTGCGTCTTGTGACCGTAGCGTACGTGTAGGTATGTACGGCAGGACCAAATCAGAGAGATAGGTAGGAGCAAGCCCATGTAATGCTTTGTAGGTTAGCAGTAAAACCTTGAAATCAGCCCTTGCCTTGACAGGAAGTCAGTGTAGGGAGGCTAGCACTGGAGTAATATGATCAAATGTTTTGGTTCCAGTCAGGATTCTAGCAGCCGTATTTAGCACCACTGAATGCTTTAGTCCTTGACCACTCAATACTTTAGTCCAGACCACTCAATGTTTTAGTGTCTGCCTGCAGGTTTGTGGATACAGTCCAGACCACTCAATGTTTTAGTCCAGACCACTCAATGTTTTAGTCCAGACCACTCAATGTTTTAGTCCAGACCACTCAATGTTTTAGTCCAGACCACTCAATGTTTTAGTCCAGACCACTCAATGTTTTAGTCCAGACCACTCAATGTTTCAGTCCAGACCACTCAATGTTTTATTGTCTGCCTGCAGGTTTGTGGATACAGTCCAGACCACTCAATGTTTTAGTCCAGACCACTCAATGTTTTAGTCCAGACCACTCAATGTTTTAGTCCAGACCACTCAATGTTTTAGTCCAGACCACTCAATGTTTTAGTCCAGACCACTCAATGTTTTAGTCCAGACCACTCAATGTTTTAGTCCAGACCACTCAATGTTTTAGTCCAGACCACTCAATGTTTTAGTCCAGACCACTCAATGTTTTAGTCCAGACCACTCAATGTTTTAGTCCAGACCACTCAATGTTTTAGTCCAGACCACTCAATGTTTTAGTCCAGACCACTCAATGTTTTAGTCCAGACCACTCAATGTTTTAGTCCAGACCACTCAATGTTTTAGTCCAGACCACTCAATGTTTTAGTCCAGACCACTCAATGTTTTAGTCCAGACCACTCAATGTTTCAGTCCAGACCACTCAATGTTTTATTGTCTGCCTGCAGGTTTGTGGATACAGTCCAGACCACTCAATGTTTTAGTCCAGACCACTCAATGTTTTAGTCCAGACCACTCAATGTTTTAGTCCAGACCACTCAATGTTTTAGTCCAGACCACTCAATGTTTTAGTCCAGACCACTCAATGTTTTAGTCCAGACCACTCAATGTTTTAGTCCAGACCACTCAATGTTTTAGTCCAGACCACTCAATGTTTCAGTCCAGACCACTCAATGTTTTATTGTGTGCCTGCAGGTTTGTGGATACAGTCCAGACCACTCAATGTTTTAGTCCAGACCACTCAATGTTTTAGTCCAGACCACTCAATGTTTTAGTCCAGACCACTCAATGGTTTAGTGTCTGCCTGCAGGTGTGTGGATACAGTCCAGACCACTCAATGTTTTAGTTTTCCTTTTCAAAGCACTTTATGATTACAGATGTGAGTGTTACTTTGCAGTAGTCATTGTGGCATAAAGCCTTAGAATTATTGGGAACAGGAATGATGGCAGTCATTCTAAAACATGGATCACAGACTGGAACAAGGAGAAAATGACTGTGACCTGCCTGCTGATCTGCTCTTATGAACGTTCCCTGGAATACCGTCCGGCCCCGTGGTCTTGTAAGTGTTGAACTAATTCATGTGTTGTGGGGGCCCTCGCGTACGGACGGTATGGGTATTGTTATGGCCGAAGGAGTGCATACGTTTGTCTGGTAGAGAGGCATCGTTGGGCAGATCACGGCTGGGTCTTTGTAATCTGTAATGTACTGTAGCCCCTGCCACATGCAACAAGCGTTGGAGCCAGTGTAATATGATTCCACTTTATTTCTATATTGTCCTTTTGCTCATTTGATGACTCTGCTGAGGTCATAGCGGGACTTTTTGTACTTGTTCCTGTCTTCAGCCGTAGCCTCATGGTTGTCTGCGATGGTCACGTGTGTGGTAAACCTGCTCTTTAGTGTAGTGCCAACCTCTGTGTTAATCCAGGGCTTTTGATTGGGGAAACAGCGAACCTTGGCTGTGGAGACAACGTCGCCAATGCAATTCCTTATGAAGCCGGTGATGGAGGTGATTAGCTCGTCGATGCCATCAGCGGAGTCTCTGAACATATTCCAATCAGCCCTAGCAAAGCAGTCCTAAAGCATAACTTCTGATGACCATTTCTCAAGGGAACGAGTCACGGGTTGTTCTTGTTTGAGCTTCTGCTTGTAAACAGGAAGCAGTAGTACGGAGTAACATTCTGATTTGCTGAAGGGGGGACGAGGGAGGGCTTTGCATGCTTGCTTGTGGGCAGAGTATCAGTGGTCTAGAACAATATCGCCCCCTAATGGTGAAGGAGAAGTGTTGATGGAAGTTGGGCACGTGTCTTAATAATGACGCGGAATTAAATTAGCTGGCAACAAGAAAGGCAGCCTCTGGATAAAAGTTTTCCTGCTTATTTACAGCCTCGTACAGGTCGTTAAGTGCCAGCTTGTTATATTTCTTATACTGAGGTGGAATGTATACAACCATCACGATAACAGCTGAAAACTCCCTCGGGAGATAAAAAGGTCTTAATTTGACCATCAGGTATTCCAAGACGGGTGAGCCAATTGCGCTCAAGTCGGGACACCATTTGTTGTTGATGAAAAGGCACACTCCTCCCCCTCTCGATTTCCCTGACTCGACTGTCCTGCCCGCTCTGTGAATGAAGAATCCTTTCAGTTGGATATCTTGTCCAAAAGCTATGTTTCAGAAAATAAGACCAGAGTCCCGTTGGGACAAATCAGAGATCGGAGGTCATCCATCTTATTATCAAGTGACTGACCAATAGAATGTTTTCACTTCGCCTTATTCTCACCAGGATCCCTCCTCTCTTGCTTCTGTAGCACTGGCGTTTCCGCTTGGGTACCCTGGAAATTGGGTCAGAATTCCAGAAAGAGCACAGAGCAGATAATTCGAAGTTGAATTGGGGTAAGTAACTCCGCTGGTTGGATGTTCAAAAGTTATTGTCGGTTAGAGGAAATGAAAGCGTAATTTGTCTCCCAGTGTCTTTTGGAAAGATGATTAAACCAAGCTTTCCTCAAGGATTTTGCCCACTTAGCTATATTCTGTTTCTTTATATCCCAAAAAACTCCATAGCAGCCACCACCATCTTTGAACATATGTAGAGAGCTACTCAGTAATGTGTTGTGTAGAATTTGCCTCAAACATAATGCTTTTTGTATTCAGGACATAAAGTTCATTATTTTTCCACATTTTCTTTGCAGTATTATGTGGCTTGTTTCAAACAGGATGCATGTTTTGTAATATTTGTATTCTGTAAAGGCTTACTTCTTTTCACTCTGTCAATTAGGTTAGTATTGTGGAGTAACAACAATGTTGCTGATCCATCCTAATTTTTCAAATATCCCATCCATTAAACTGCCAACCTTCCTGGTCTTTGTTGTTAAATCTTTGTTTGAAGTTCACTGAAATTACATATAATTGGATGTGTGGGGTACAGGGATGGGGTAATTCAAAAAGCATTATTTCACCTTTATTTAACCAGGTAGGCAAGTTGAGAACACCTTTATTTAACCAGGTAGGCCAGTTGAGAACACCTTTATTTAACCAGGTAGGCTAGTTGAGAACACCTTTATTTAACCAGGTAGGCAAGTTGAGAACACCTTTATTTAACCAGGTAGGCAAGTTGAGAACACCTTTATTTAACCAGGTAGGCAAGTTGAGAACAAGTTCTCATTTACAATTGCGACCTGGCCAAGATAAAGCAAAGCAGTTCGACAGATACAACGACACATAGTTACACATGGAGTAAAACAAACATACAGTCAATAATACAGTAGAAACAAGTCTATATACGATGTGAGCAAATGAGGTGAGAAGGGAGGTAAAGGCAAAAAAGGCCATGGTGGCAAAGTAAATACAATATAGCAAGTAAAACACTGGAATGGTAGTTTTGCAATGGAAGAATATGCAAAGTAGAAATAAAAATAATGGGGTGCAAAGGAGCAAAATAAATAAATTAATTAAATACAGTTGGGAAAGAGGTAGTTGTTTGGCCTAAATTATAGGTGGGCTATGTACAGGTGCAGTAATCTGTGAGCTGCTCTGACAGTTGGTGCTTAAAGCTAGTGAGGGAGATAAGTGTTTCCAGTTTCAGAGATTTTTGTAGTTCGTTCCAGTCATTGGCAGCAGAGAATTGGAAGGAGAGGCGGCCAAAGAAAGAATTGGTTTTGGGGGTGACTAGAGAGATATACCTGCTGGAGCGTGTGCTACAGGTGGGAGATGCTATGGTGACCAGCGAGCTGAGATAAGGGGGGACTTTACCTAGCAGGGTCTTGTAGATAACATGGAGCCAGTGGGTTTGGCGACGAGTATGAAGCGAGGGCCAGCCAACAAGAGTGTACAGGTCGCAATGGTGGGTAGTATATGGGGCTTTGGTGACAAAATGGATTGCACTGTGATAGACTGCATCCAATTTGTTGAGTAGGGTATTGGAGGCTATTTTGTAAATGACGTCGCCAAAGTCAAGGATTGGTAGGATGGTCAGTTTTACAAGGGTATGTTTGGCAGCATGAGCAAAGGATGCTTTGTTGCAAAATTGGAAGCTGATTCTTGATTTAATTTTGGATTGGAGATGCTTAATGTTTGTCTGGAAGGAGAGTTTACAGTCTAACCAGACACCTAGGTATCTGTGGTTGTCCACATATTCTAGGTCAGAACTGTCCAGAGTAGTGATGCTGGACGGGCGGGCAGGTGCGGGCAGCGATCGGTTAACAGAGATGGCCGCCTCGCTTCGCGTTCCTAGGAAACTATATAGTATTTTCTTTTTTTACGTGTTATTTCCTACATTGGTACCCCAGGTAATCTTAGGTTTTATTACATACAGTCGTGAGGAACTACTGGATATAAGAGCAACGTTAACTCACCATCATTACGACCAGGAATACAACTTTCCCGAAGCGGATCCTCTGTTTTGCCCACCACCAAGGACAATGGATCGGATCCCAGCTGGCGAACCAAAACAACGATGCCATAAAAGGGGCAGACGAAGAGTCTTCTGGTCAGGCTCCGGAGACGGGCACATCGCGCACCGCTCCCGAGCATACTACTCGCCAATGTCCAGTCTCTTGACAGCAAGTTTGATGAGATCCGAGCAAGGGTAGCATTCCAGAGTGAGAGAAGAGACTGTAACGTTCTTTGCTTCACGGAAACATGGCTCACTCGAGACTATCGGAGCTATCGGAGTCGGTACAGCCAGCTGGATTCTTTACGCATCGCCCCGACAGAATACGCTGATTCGGTGAGCGAGTTCATTAGCAAGTGCAACGGCGATGTCGTACCCACAGCAACTATTAAAACATTCCCAAACCAGAAACCGTGGATTGATGGCAGCATTTGCGCGAAACTGAAAGTGCGAACCACTGGTTTTAGCCAGGGCAAGGTGACCGGAAACATGACCGAATACAAACAGTATAGTCCCTCCGCAAAGCAATTAAACAAGCTAAGTGTCAGTATAGAGACAAAGTAGAATCACAGTTCAACGGCTCAGACACAATAGGTATGTGACATTGTCTACAGTCAATCACGGATTACAAAAAGAAAACCAGCCCCGCCGCGGACCAGGATGTCTTGCTCCCAGACAGACTAAACAACTTCTTTGATTGCTTTGAGGACAATACAGTGCCACTGACACGGCCCGCTACCAAAACCTGCAGACTTTCTTTCACTGCAGCCGACGTGAGTAAAACATTTAAACGTGTTAACCCTCGCAAGGCTGCATGCCCAGACGGTATCCCCAGCCGCGTCCTCAGAGCATGCGCAGACCAGCTGGCTGGTGTGTTTACGGACATATTCAATCAATCCTTATCCCAGTCTGCTGTCCCCACATGCTTCAAGAGGGCCACCATTGTTCCTGTTCCCAAGAAAGCTAAGGTAACTGAGCTAAATTACTACCGCCCTGTAGCACTCACTTCCGTCATCATAAAGTGCTTTGAGAGACTAGTCAAGGACCATATCACCTCCACCCTACCTGACACCCTAGACCCACTCCAATTTGCTTACCGCCACAACTGGTCCACAGACGAAGCAATCGCAACCACACTGTACACTGCCCTAACCCATCTGGACAAGAGGAATACCTATGTGAGAATGCTGTTCATCGACTATAGCTCAACATTTAACTCCATAGTACAGTCCAAACTCGTCATCAAGCTCGAGACCCTGGGTCTCAACCCCGCCCTGTGCAACTGGGTACGGGCCTACCCCAGGTGCTGAGGGTAGGTAACAACATCTCCACTATGCTGATTCTCAACACTGGGGCCCCAGAAGGGTGCGTTCTGAGCCCTCTTCTGTACTCCCTGTTCACCCACGACAGTGTGGCCATGCATGCCTCCAACTCAATCATCAAGTTTGCAGACGACACTACAGTTGTAGGTTTGATTACCAACAATGACAAGACAGTCTACAGGGAGGAGGTGAGAGCCCCCGGAGTGTGGTGTCAGGAAAATGACCTCACACTCAACGTCAACAAAACAAAGGAGATGATCGTGGACTTCAGAAAACAGCAGGGGGAGCACCCCCCTATCCATATCGACGGGACAGTAGTGGAGAGGGTAGTAAGTTTTAAGTTCCTCGGCGTACACATCATGGACAAATTGAATTGGTCCACCCACACAGACAGCGTGGTGAATAAGGCGCAGCACCGCCTCTTCAAACTCAGGAGGATGAAGAAATTCGGCTTGTCACCAAAAACACTCACAAACCTTTACAGATGCACAATCGAGAGCATCCTGTCGGGCTGTACCACCGCCTGGTACGGCAACTGCTCCGCCCACAACCGTAAGGCTCTCCAAAGGGTAGTGAGGTCTGCACAACGCATCAAACTACCTGCCCTCCAGGACACCTACACCTCCCGATGTCACAGGAAGGCATAATCAAGGACAACAACCTCCCAAGCCACTGCATGTTCACCCCGCTATCATCCAGAAGGCAAGGTCAGTACAGGTGCATCAAAGCAGGGACCGGGAGACTGAAAAACAGCTTCTATCTCAAGGCCTTCAGACTGTTAAACAGCCACCACTAACATTGAGTGGCTGCTGCCAATATACTGACTCAACTCCAGCCACTTTAATAATGTAAAAATGTAAAAAATGTATCACTAGCCACTTTAAACAATACCACTTTACATACCCTACATTACTCATCTCATATGTATATACTGTACTCGATACCATCTACTGCATCTTGCCTATGCTGTTCTGTACCATCACTCATTCATATATCTTTATGTACATATTATTCATCCCTTTCCACTTGTGTGTATAAGGTAGGTGTTGTGGAATTGTTAGCTAGATTACTCGTTGGTTATTACTGCATTGTCGGAACTAGAAGCACAAGCATTTCGCTACACTCACATTAACATCTGCTAACCATGTGTATGTGACAAATACAATTTGATTTGATTTGAAGAGCATGCATTTAGTTTTACTTGCATTTAAGAGCAGTTGGAGGCCATGAAGGAGAGTTGTATGGCACTGAAGCTCGTCTGGAGGTTAGTTAGCACAGTGTCCGAATGTAGGGCCAGAATTATAGAGAATGGTGTAATCTGCGTAGAGGTGGATCAGAGAATCACCAGCAGCAAGGGCGACATCATTGATGTATACAGAGTAGAGAGTCAGCCTGAGAATTGAACCCTGTGGCACCCCATAGAGACTGCCAGAGGTCCGGACAACAGGCCCTCCGATTTGACACACTGAACTCTATCAGAGAAGTAGTTGGTGAACCAGGCGAGGCAGTCATTTGAGAACCCAAGGCTGTTGAGTCTGCCGATAAGAATGTGGTGATTGACAGAGTCGAAAGCCTTGACCAGGTCGATGAATACGGCTGCACAGTATTGTGTCTTATTGATGGCTATGATATCGTTTAGGACCTTGAGCGTGGCTGAGGTGCACCCATGACCCGCTCGGAAGCCAGCTTGCATAGTGGAGAAGGTACGTTGGGATTCGAAATGGTCAGTGATCTGTTTGTTAACTTGGCTTTCGAAGACCTTAGAAAGGATATAGGATATATATAGGTCTGTAGCAGTTTGGGTCTAGAGTGTCTCCCCCTTTGAAGAGGGGGATGACCGCGGCAGATTTCCAATCTTTGGGGATCTCAGACAATACGAATGAGAGGTTGAACAGGCTAGTAATAGGGGTTGCAACAATTTCGGCAGATCATTTTAGAAAGAGATGGTCCAGATTGTCTAGCCCGGCTGATTTGTAGGGGTCCAGATTTCAGAACATCAGCTATCTGGATTTGGGCGAAGGAGAAATGGGGGAGGCTTGGGCGAGTTGCTGTGGGGGGTACAGGGCAGTTGACTGGGACAGGGGTAGCCAGGCGGAAAGCATGGCCAGCCGTAGAAAAATGCTTATTGAAAATCTCAATTATTGTGAATTTATCGGTGGTGACAGTGTTTCCTAGCCACAGTGCAGTGGGCAGCTGGGAGGAGGCTCTTGTTCTCCATGGACTTAACAGTGTCCCAGAACTTTCTGAAGTTTGTGCTACAATATCACATTAACATTCAGTACCAGTCAAAAGTTTGCCTTTTGGCAAACTCCAAGCAGGCTGTCATCTGCCTTTTACTGAGGAGTGGCTTCTGTCTGGATACTACCATAAAGGCCTGATTGGTGGAGTGCTGCAGAGATGGTTGTCCTTCTGGAAAGTTCTCCCATCTCCAAAGAGGAACTCTAGAGCTCTGTCAGAGTGACCATCGTTTTCTTGGTCACCTCCCTGACCAAGGCCCTTCTCCCCGATTGTTCAGTTTGGCTGGGCGGTCAACTCTAGAAAGAGTCTTGGTGGTTCCAAACTTCTTCTATTTAAGAACGATGGAGGCCACTACGGGACCTTCAATGCTGCAGACATTTGTTGGTATCCTTCCCCAGATCTGTGCCTCGACACAATCCTGTTTTGGAGCTCTACCTACAATTAATTTGACCTCATGGCTTTGTTTTTGCTCTGATATGCACTGTCAACTGTGGGACCTTATATAGACAGGTGTGTGCCTTTCCAAATCATGACCAATTAATTTAATTTACCACAAGTGGACTCCAATCAAGTTGTAGAAACATCTCAAGGATGATCAATGGAAACAGGATGAACCTGAGCTCAATTTTGAGTCTTATAGCATAGGTTCTGAATAGTTATGTACAGTTGAAGTCGAAAGTTAATGTACACTTAGGTTTGAGTCATTCAAACTTGTTTTTCAACCACTGCACAAATTTCTTGTCAACAAACTATAGTTTTGGCAAGTCGGTTAGGACATCTACTTTGTGCATGACACAAGTCATTTTTCCAACAATTGTTTACAGACATATTATTTCATTTAGAATTCACTGTATCACAATTCCAGTGGGTCAGAAGTTTACATACACTAAGTTGACTGTGCCTTTAAACAAATTCCAGAAAATGATGTCATGGCTTTAGAAGCTTCTGATAGGCTAATTGACATCATTTGAGTCAATTGGAGGTGTACCAGTGGATGTATTTCAATCCCTATCTTCAGACTCAGTGCCTCTTTGCTTGACATCATGGGAAAATCAAAAGAAATCAGCCAAGACCTCAGAAAAAAAATTGTAGACCTCCACAAGTCTGGTTCATCCTTATGAGCAATTTCCAAACGCCTGAAGGTACCACGTTCATCTGTACAAACAATAGTACGCAAGTATAAACACCATGGGACCACACAGCCATCGTACTGCTCAGGAAGGAGACGCGTTCTGTCTTTTAGAGATGAACATACTTTTGTGCGAAAAGTGCAAATCAATCTCAGAACAACAGCAAAGGACCTTGTGAAGATGCTGGAGGTAACAGGTACAAAAGTATCTATATCCACAGTAAGAAAGAGTCCTATATTGACATAACCTCAAAGGCCGCTCAGCAAGGAAGAAGCCACTGCTCCAAAACCGCCATAAAAAAGCCAGACTACGGTTTGCAACTGCACATTGGGACAAATGTCATACTTTTTGGAGAAATGTCCTCTGGTCTGATGAAACAAGAATAGAACTGTTTAGCCATAATGACCATCGTTATGTTTGGACTGGTGCACTTCACAAAATAGATGACATCATGAGGAGAGAAAATTACGTGGATATATTGAAGAAACATCTCAAGACATCAGTCAGGAAGTTAAAGCTTGGTTGCAAATGGGTCTTCCAAATGGACAATGACCCCAAGCATACTTCCAAAGTTGTGGCAAAATGGCTTAAGGACAACAAAGTCAAGGTATTGGAGTGGCCATCACAAAGCCCTGACCTCAATCCTATAGAAAATTTGATGGCAGAACTGAAAAAGCGTGTGCGAGCAAGGAGGCCTACAAACCTGACACAGTTACACCAGCTCTGCTCTCTAATATTATTCTAACATTTCACATTATTAAAATAAAGTGTTGACCCTCACTGACCTAAGACAGGGAATTTTTACTAGGATTAAATGTCAGGAATTGTGAAAAACTGAGTTTAAATGTATTTGGCTAAGGTGTATGTAAACTTCAGACTTCATCTGTAAATAAGGATGTTTTTGCTTTTTATTTTTAATACATTTGCAAATAAGTCTAAAAATCTGTTTTTGCTTTGTCATTATGGGTTATTTTGTATAGATTGATGAGGGGGAAAATATGATTTAATGTTATTTTAGAACAAGGCTGTAACGTGACAACATGTAGAAATAGGGAAGGGGTCTGAATACTTTCCCAATGTACTGTATATTATGTTTTTTAATGTTTTCTATTTGTTGTTGTTTTGTTTCCTGTTTGGATCCCAGGAAGATGAGCCGTTGCCTTGGCAACAGCTAATTGGGAATCCTAAAAAAAAAAACTAAATATTCTCCTGGCCTTCTGTTCTGTGTTATTTCTTTATGTCTGTGTTTTTTCCTCAGCCCTCCATCAGTGGGGCACAATTCAAGGCTGCAGGGAGCCACAGGAGACGGAGGCCTGCTTAGGCCAAAACTGCAGCACTGAGTTCCCTCGGAGTTCACTTCCCCCACTGTGTGTCGGTGGGTGTGTGTGTGTGTGTGTGTGTGAGTAGGCTGGCTGGCTGTGTGTGTGCGTACATGCTAGATGGAGGGAAAGTAATATGTGTGTTTCTAGCATCAGTGGGTCAATCAGTGAGTGTTTCTTTCCTCAAAATGTCTAGAGACTTGGAACCTCCATTTAAAATACATTGTATCTTATTTTTTTGTGTCGATGTCTGATCATTTGTGTTTACAATGAGTGTGTTTACCTTCTTTCTCTTGGTGTGTGTGCGTGCGTGTGTCTTAGTGTGCGTGCATCTATCTGTGCCTGTGTGTGTGTGTGTGTGTGTGTGTGTGTGTGTGTGTGTGTGTGTGTGTGTGTGTGTCTGTGTCTCATTAGTGTGTGTGTGTGTTTCACTATCCCATAGCTGCCCCCAGCTGGCAGATGTGACCTTGAGCGGCATTCATTCCTATGTTGATTTATCAAATATTCCGTCTCCATGGCCCACAGTCTATTCTCACCTGACGAAGGCACATTTCACCACTTAACATGTACCCTTAGTTAAAAAGGCGCATTGGGCTTCCATACACAATGTATCTATCAGTGTAATGATGAAACTGTTTAGGTTAATCAAAATCAAATCAAATCAAATTTATTTATATAGCCCTTCGTACGTCAGCTGATATCTCAAAGTGCTGTACAGAAACCCAGCCTAAAACCCCAAACAGCAAACAATGCAGGTGTAAAAGCACGGTGGCTAGGAAAAACTCCCTAGAAAGGCCAAAACCTAGGAAGAAACCTAGAGAGGAACCGGGCTATGTGGGGTGGCCAGTCCTCTTCTGGCTGTGCCGGGTAGAGATTATAACAGAACATGACCAAGATGTTCAAATGTTCATAAATGACCAGCATGGTCAAATAATAATAAGGCAGAACAGTTGAAACTGGAGCAGCAGTTGTGTTACGGTTTGATGTCTATATTTTATTCACTAAAATCATAGCACTTTCAAGATTGTCCTTATCAGACCTTGAATAAATACAATTTTAATGAGAGTTGAAAAAATGTATTGGGGTCGGTGTGTGTTGAAAAGTGTTGATTCTATTTCGAAAGGAGTTCAACCATGTACAGTATGTTCAGCCGAAGCATTGAGGATTTCACAGCTTTTCACTTTGTTAGTTCTACACATCTTTGTCCCTCCAGTTCTACAAATCTTTGTCCCTCCAGTTCTACATATCTTTGTCCCTCCAGTTCTACATATCTTTGATCCCTCCAGTTCTACATATCTTTGTGCCTCCAGTTCTACATATCTTTGTCCCTCCAGTTCTACATATCTTTGATCCCTCCAGTTCTACATATCTTTGTCCCTCCAGTTCTACATATCTTTGATCCCTCCAGTTCTACATATCTCTGTCCCTCCAGTTCTACATATCTTTGTCCCCACAGTTCTACATATCTTTGTCCCTCCAGTTCTACATATCTTTGATCCCTCCAGTTCTACATATCTTTGATCCCTCCAGTTCTACATATCTCTGTCCCTCCAGTTCTACATATCTTTGTCCCTCCAGTTCTACATATCTTTGTCCCTCCAGTTCCACATATCTTTGTGCCTCCAGTTCCTACATGTGAGGAGCATCATCTCTCTTACTGTGGCCAAACAAAGAGAAAACAAGTTTTCTGAAAGACTTGGGCGCTACCGTTTTAACGGCATACTGACATTCTTGAAAATCGATGTTCTATCCTTCTCTTTCGCTAAATGGATTTCTGAAGTACTGGTCGGCATGGTCAGACATAACCTTGAGTTATTTTTTCATGTGAGCTCTGTCGGATTTAAGTGATGGTATGACTTGAACAGGACTGAATGCGTGTTCCTCATTTCTCAACATTGAAAAAATATCCCCGGCAATTAATGGAATGCTGCAAGCGAGGTTCAGGCCCTCAGGTTCAGGCCCTCAGGTTCAGGCCCTCAGGTTCAGGCCCTCAGGTTCAGGCGAGGTTCAGGCCCTCAGGTTCAGGCCCTCAGGTTCAGGCCCTCAGGTTCAGGCCCTCAGGTTCAGGCCCTCAGGTTCAGGCCCTCAGGTTCAGGCCCTCAGGTTCAGGCGAGGTTCAGGCCCTCAGGTTCAGGCCCTCAGGTTCAGGCCCTCAGGTTCAGGCCCTCAGGTTCAGGCCCTCAGGTTCAGGCCCTCAGGTTCAGGCCCTCAGGTTCAGGCCCTCAGGTTCAGGCGAGGTTCAGGCCCTCAGGTTCAGGCCCTCAGGTTCAGGCCCTCAGGTTCAGGCCCTCAGGTTCAGGCGAGGTTCAGGCCCTCAGGTTCAGGCCCTCAGGTTCAGGCCCTCAGGTTCAGGCCCTCAGGTTCAGGTTCAGGCCCTCAGGTTCAGGCCCTCAGGTTCAGGCCCTCAGGTTCAGGCCCTCAGGTTCAGGCGAGGTTCAGGCCCTCAGGTTCAGGCCCTCAGGTTCAGGCCCTCAGGTTCAGGCCCTCAGGTTCAGGCGAGGTTCAGGCCCTCAGGTTCAGGCCCTCAGGTTCAGGCCCTCAGGTTCAGGCCCTCAGGTTCAGGCGAGGTTCAGGCCCTCAGGTTCAGGCCCTCAGGTTCAGGCCCTCAGGTTCAGGCCCTCAGGTTCAGGCCCTCAGGTTCAGGCCCTCAGGTTCAGGCCCTCAGGTTCAGGCCCTCAGGTTCAGGCGAGGTTCCTTTTCCTTTACATTTTATTTTTTATTTTTAAGTGTCTAATAATAATGAGACTATTGAGAAACACACAGCTTAATGTTGTAGGGTTCCTAGCTCATGTGTATTTATGCATTGTACATGCATCTAAATGAATAGGCCATCTAAATGAATAGACCATCTCAATGAATAGGCCATCTACCTCATGTGTATTTATGTATTGTACATGCATCTAAATGAATAGGCCATCTACCTCATGTGTATTTATGTATTGTACATGCATCTAAATGACAAACACACTGTTTGTTGCACGTTAAAGGGCTTTTCAGAACAATCAGACCGATCCTTTTCAAAACTTTGGCCTATTCATTTGAGTCGTACATTTAAAAACAAAAGTTTGTCTAAAGCGCTGCTGTCGGTGTTTCTTGTAAACTTGGCAAATTGATCCTCCAATGAGTGGCTTCTTACTCTCATAAACTGAGCTCCTAAAGCCTTTAAACATCAAAGTCTACGCAGATATTCTGTATCTGGTGTTTTCTCTGGTACGGTATATGAAACTGGCTTGAAATGATCTTTCACCAGTCAGTGCAGTTGCTGTATCAATTACCGGACTTCTAAATGAATGATATGCACCCATTGATGGTTGAAGAATATAACTTATAAACGTTTTATTTATTTATCTAGGCAAGTCAGTTTAAGAACAAATTCTTATTTACAATGACGGCCTACACCGACCAAACCCTAACAACCCTGGGCCAATTGTGCGCTGCCCTATGTGACTCCCAATCACGGCCGTTTGTGATACAGCCTGGATTCAGAACCAGGGTGTCTGTAGTGACGCCTCTAGCACTGAGATGCAGTGCCTTAGACCCCTGCGCCACTCAGAGCCCCATTAATGCCTCATATGCTTAGTTATTTTCCCAATCCGAACCTAAAATATAGGCTTGTTTTACTCCAATGTTTATAAGCAAAGTAAATATAAACACACACTTTATAGCCTCAAAACATGGTTAAAACTATAATGTTGATATATCATGGATAGTCAGTCCTTGCATCCATAGCTTTGTCTAGGAATTTGTTAGTGGTGACATTTCTCCAGCTGCAACCTTCAGCTTTGTTATTGTTTCAACTGTGTATCTCCCCTTTAATTAAAAAGGATCAGTATTAAAAAGCTGTTTAACATTGCTGCCTTGCACTCGTTTGTTATTGTTTTTGGAGGACAGAGGGGAAGGGTCTTTACGAGTGCCAAATCAAAGACGAAGAGGTTCAGGCGCGCTTGATTCCCGTAAATCCATGTATTTAACTTGTAATACTACGACAGAGGATGACAATCAGAAGGCGATGTACCACAGAGTGGCATAACTTGGCGAGAACAGTGTTCTCCTGTAACTGTTGTGCTCCGTGGAACCAAATGCCTGCACCTGGGTTTTAACTCCTCCCTGTCTATGTCGGGTGGCTCTCTTCTGTTGAGAGGAAGTCCAAGGGCTCTATTCAGTCTAACTGAGGCATTTTATAGAGTATTGTATTGATTTATTTCACCTTTATTTAACCAGGTAGGCAAGTTGAGAACACCTTTATTTAACCAGGTAGGCAAGTTGAGAACACCTTTATTTAACCAGGTAGGCTAGTTGAGAACACCTTTATTTAACCAGGTAGGCTAGTTGAGAACACCTTTATTTAACCAGGTAGGCAAGTTGAGAACACCTTTATTTAACCAGGTAGGCTAGTTGAGAACACCTTTATTTAACCAGGTAGGCAAGTTGAGAACACCTTTATTTAACCAGGTAGGCTAGTTGAGAACACCTTTATTTAACCAGGTAGGCAAGTTGAGAACACCTTTATTTAACCAGGTAGGCTAGTTGAGAACACCTTTATTTAACCAGGTAGGCTAGTTGAGAACACCTTTATTTAACCAGGTAGGCTAGTTGAGAACACCTTTATTTAACCAGGTAGGCAAGTTGAGAACACCTTTATTTAACCAGGTAGGCTAGTTGAGAACACCTTTATTTAACCAGGTAGGCTAGTTGAGAACACCTTTATTTAACCAGGTAGGCAAGTTGAGAACACCTTTATTTAACCAGGTAGGCTAGTTGAGAACACCTTTATTTAACCAGGTAGGCTAGTTGAGAACACCTTTATTTAACCAGGTAGGCAAGTTGAGAACACCTTTATTTAACCAGGTAGGCTAGTTGAGAACACCTTTATTTAACCAGGTAGGCTAGTTGAGAACACCTTTATTTAACCAGGTAGGCTAGTTGAGAACACCTTTATTTAACCATGTAGGCTAGTTGAGAACACCTTTATTTAACCAGGTAGGCTAGTTGAGAACACCTTTATTTAACCAGGTAGGCTAGTTGAGAACACCTTTATTTAACCAGGTAGGCAAGTTGAGAACACCTTTATTTAACCAGGTAGGCTAGTTGAGAACACCTTTATTTAACCAGGTAGGCAAGTTGAGAACACCTTTATTTAACCAGGTAGGCTAGTTGAGAACACCTTTATTTAACCAGGTAGGCTAGTTGAGAACACCTTTATTTAACCAGGTAGGCAAGTTGAGAACACCTTTATTTAACCAGGTAGGCTAGTTGAGAACACCTTTATTTAACCAGGTAGGCTAGTTGAGAACACCTTTATTTAACCAGGTAGGCAAGTTGAGAACACCTTTATTTAACCAGGTAGGCTAGTTGAGAACACCTTTATTTAACCAGGTAGGCTAGTTGAGAACACCTTTATTTAACCATGTAGGCTAGTTGAGAACACCTTTATTTAACCATGTAGGCTAGTTGAGAACACCTTTATTTAACCAGGTAGGCTAGTTGAGAACACCTTTATTTAACCAGGTAGGCTAGTTGAGAACACCTTTATTTAACCAGGTAGGCAAGTTGAGAACACCTTTATTTAACCAGGTAGGCTAGTTGAGAACACCTTTATTTAACCAGGTAGGCAAGTTGAGAACACCTTTATTTAACCAGGTAGGCAAGTTGAGAACACCTTTATTTAACCAGGTAGGCTAGTTGAGAACACCTTTATTTAACCAGGTAGGCAAGTTGAGAACACCTTTATTTAACCAGGTAGGCTAGTTGAGAACACCTTTATTTAACCAGGTAGGCAAGTTGAGAACACCTTTATTTAACCAGGTAGGCTAGTTGAGAACACCTTTATTTAACCAGGTAGGCAAGTTGAGAACACCTTTATTTAACCAGGTAGGCTAGTTGAGAACACCTTTATTTAACCAGGTAGGCTAGTTGAGAACACCTTTATTTAACCAGGTAGGCAAGTTGAGAACACCTTTATTTAACCAGGTAGGCTAGTTGAGAACACCTTTATTTAACCAGGTAGGCAAGTTGAGAACACCTTTATTTAACCAGGTAGGCTAGTTGAGAACACCTTTATTTAACCAGGTAGGCTAGTTGAGAACACCTTTATTTAACCAGGTAGGCAAGTTGAGAACACCTTTATTTAACCAGGTAGGCAAGTTGAGAACACCTTTATTTAACCAGGTAGGCAAGTTGAGAACACCTTTATTTAACCAGGTAGGCAAGTTGAGAACACCTTTATTTAACCAGGTAGGCAAGTTGAGAACACCTTTATTTAACCAGGTAGGCTAGTTGAGAACACCTTTATTTAACCAGGTAGGCTAGTTGAGAACACCTTTATTTAACCAGGTAGGCTAGTTGAGAACACCTTTATTTAACCAGGTAGGCAAGTTGAGAACACCTTTATTTAACCAGGTAGGCTAGTTGAGAACACCTTTATTTAACCAGGTAGGCTAGTTGAGAACACCTTTATTTAACCAGGTAGGCAAGTTGAGAACACCTTTATTTAACCAGGTAGGCAAGTTGAGAACACCTTTATTTAACCAGGTAGGCTAGTTGAGAACACCTTTATTTAACCAGGTAGGCTAGTTGAGAACACCTTTATTTAACCAGGTAGGCAAGTTGAGAACACCTTTATTTAACCAGGTAGGCTAGTTGAGAACACCTTTATTTAACCAGGTAGGCAAGTTGAGAACACCTTTATTTAACCAGGTAGGCTAGTTGAGAACACCTTTATTTAACCAGGTAGGCAAGTTGAGAACACCTTTATTTAACCAGGTAGGCTAGTTGAGAACACCTTTATTTAACCAGGTAGGCTAGTTGAGAACACCTTTATTTAACCAGGTAGGCTAGTTGAGAACACCTTTATTTAACCAGGTAGGCTAGTTGAGAACACCTTTATTTAACCAGGTAGGCTAGTTGAGAACACCTTTATTTAACCAGGTAGGCTAGTTGAGAACACCTTTATTTAACCAGGTAGGCTAGTTGAGAACACCTTTATTTAACCAGGTAGGCAAGTTGAGAACACCTTTATTTAACCAGGTAGGCTAGTTGAGAACACCTTTATTTAACCAGGTAGGCAAGTTGAGAACACCTTTATTTAACCAGGTAGGCTAGTTGAGAACACCTTTATTTAACCAGGTAGGCAAGTTGAGAACACCTTTATTTAACCAGGTAGGCTAGTTGAGAACACCTTTATTTAACCAGGTAGGCTAGTTGAGAACACCTTTATTTAACCAGGTAGGCTAGTTGAGAACACCTTTATTTAACCAGGTAGGCAAGTTGAGAACACCTTTATTTAACCAGGTAGGCTAGTTGAGAACACCTTTATTTAACCAGGTAGGCAAGTTGAGAACACCTTTATTTAACCAGGTAGGCTAGTTGAGAACACCTTTATTTAACCAGGTAGGCAAGTTGAGAACACCTTTATTTAACCAGGTAGGCAAGTTGAGAACACCTTTATTTAACCAGGTAGGCTAGTTGAGAACACCTTTATTTAACCAGGTAGGCAAGTTGAGAACACCTTTATTTAACCAGGTAGGCAAGTTGAGAACACCTTTATTTAACCAGGTAGGCTAGTTGAGAACACCTTTATTTAACCAGGTAGGCAAGTTGAGAACACCTTTATTTAACCAGGTAGGCTAGTTGAGAACACCTTTATTTAACCAGGTAGGCAAGTTGAGAACACCTTTATTTAACCAGGTAGGCAAGTTGAGAACACCTTTATTTAACCAGGTAGGCTAGTTGAGAACACCTTTATTTAACCAGGTAGGCTAGTTGAGAACACCTTTATTTAACCAGGTAGGCAAGTTGAGAACACCTTTATTTAACCAGGTAGGCAAGTTGAGAACACCTTTATTTAACCAGGTAGGCTAGTTGAGAACACCTTTATTTAACCAGGTAGGCAAGTTGAGAACACCTTTATTTAACCAGGTAGGCAAGTTGAGAACACCTTTATTTAACCAGGTAGGCTAGTTGAGAACACCTTTATTTAACCAGGTAGGCTAGTTGAGAACACCTTTATTTAACCAGGTAGGCAAGTTGAGAACACCTTTATTTAACCAGGAAGGCTAGTTGAGAACACCTTTATTTAACCAGGTAGGCAAGTTGAGAACACCTTTATTTAACCAGGTAGGCAAGTTGAGAACACCTTTATTTAACCAGGTAGGCAAGTTGAGAACACCTTTATTTAACCAGGTAGGCTAGTTGAGAACACCTTTATTTAAGCAGGTAGGCAAGTTGAGAACAAGTTCTCATTTACAATTCCAACCTGGCCAAGATAAAGCAAAGCAGTTGGACACGTACAACAACACAGAGTTACACATGGAGTAAAACAAACATACAGTCAATAATACAGTAGAAAAATAAGTCTATATACAATGTGAGCAAATGGGGTGAGATAAGGGAGGTAAAGGCAAAAAAGGCCATGGTGGCGAAGTAAATACAATATTGCAGGTAAAACACTGGAATGGTAGATTTGCAGTGGAATAAAGTGCAATGTAGAGATAGAAATAATGGGGTGCAAAGGAGCAAAATAAATAAATAAATACAGTAGGGAAAGAGGTAGTTGTTTGGGCTAAATTATAGATGGGCTATGCACAGGTGCAGTAAGCTGGTGCTTAAAACTAGTGAGGGAGATAAGTGTTTCCAGTTTCAGAGATTTTTGTAGTTCGTTCCAGTCATTGGCAGCAGAGAACTGGAAGGAGAGGCGGCCAAAGGAAGAATTGGTTTTGGTGTCCTGCTGGAGCGCGTGCTACAGGTGGGTGCTGCTATGGTGAGATAAGGGGGGACTTTACTTAGCAGGGTCTTGTAGATGACCTGGAGCCAGTGGGTTTGGCGACGAGTATGAAGCGAGGGCCAGCCAACGAGAACGTACAGGTCGCAGTGGTGGGTAGTATATGGGACTTTGGTGTCAAAACGGATGGCACTGTGATAGACTGCATCCCATTTATTACAGTAAGTAGGGTTGACCCGACATCATCTGCAGAGTTGACGCGGGAAACAATTTTCAATTTTTCAATCAAGCTTTAACGCTGAATTTATGCGATGTTGGATCGAATAGATTCACCAAGTCCTTTTCTTTCTCTTCTGGTTGGCTTAGTGTTGTGGAGGTGTCAGGAACGTACCATTATGAGAACAACATGCATGATATGGTGCCATATGCTTAAGTGGTTGAGAAACAAGTGAGATTCAAGTCCGGAGTATATCGACGTTGAGGGTGGGGAGGTCATTTAGAAACTGACAGTGGTGTGTTTGTGCTCGCGTGCATGTGCATGTGCGTGTGTGTGTGTGTGTGTGTGTGTGTGTGTGTGTGTGTGTGTGTGTGTGTGTGTGTGTGTGTGTGTGTGTGTGTGTGTGTGTGTGTGTGTGTGTGTGTGTGTGTGTGTGTGTGTGTGTGTGTGTATGTGTGTATGTGTGTGTGTGTGTGTGTGTGTGTGTGTGTGTGTGTGTGTGTGTGTGTGTGTGTGTGTGTTCTATTTGTTTATGTCTTTCCTGTTGTCTCTGACTTGGAGCTTCCGTTGTCCTACTGCTACCTTCAGAGATGCTTGTGAGTGTTTTTACCTAAGGCTGCCCTTGTTAGTGTCTGTGTTTAAATGTATATACAGTATTTTATTTTTTTAAATTCACAGCGAGTAAAAAAACAGGCTTAATGCATGTACAGATAGGATAGAGACCAAGCAATGCAAGCAAAGATGGGTATAGGCCTAGTTAGTTAACATATACATATATATATATTTACATATAGGCCTAGTTAGTTAACATATACATATATATATTTACATGTAGGCCTAGCTAGTTTACATAGTAAGGAGTGTTCTATAGTTAGCAGACAGGTTGTCTGTGACCAACATATGGGATTTCATCGTAGTAATGATCATAAAATTCACTATAATTGACTGATATTACTTTAACTACAACCAAAGCTACTAATAGATATACACTAAATGACCAAAAGTATGCTCGTCGAACATTTCATTCAGAAATCATTGGCATTAATATGGAGTTGGTCCCCCTCTATAACAGCCTCCACTCTTCTGGGAAGGATTTCCACTAGATGTTGGAACATTGCTGCTATAACAGCCTCCACTCTTCTGGGAAGGCTTTCCACTAGATGTTGGAACATTGCTGCTATAACAGCCTCCACTCTTCTGGGAAGGCTTTCCACTAGATGTTGGAACATTGCTGTGGGGACTTGCTTCCATTCAGCCACAAGAGCATTAGTGAGGTCTGGCACTGATGTTGGGTGATTAGGCCTGGCTTGCAGTTGGCATTCCAGTTCATCCCAAAGGTGTTCGATGGGATTGAGGTCAGGGCTCTGTGCAAACCATTCAAGTTCTTCCACACCGATCTCGACAAAACATTTCTGGATGGACCTCTTTTTGTGCACGGGGGAATTGTCATGCTGAAACAGGAAAGGGCCTTGCCCAAACTCTTACCACGAAGTTGGAAGCATAGAATCATCTAGAATGTCTTTGTATGCTGTTGCGTTAAGATTTCCCTTCACTGGAACTAAGCAGCCTAGCCCAAACCATGAAAAACAGCCCCAGACCATTATCCCTTCTCCACCAAACTTTACTGTTGGCACTATGCAATCGGGCAGGTAGCGTTCTTTTGGCAACTGCCAAACCCAGATTTGTCTGTTGGACTGCCAGATGGTGAAGCGTGATTCATCACTCCAGAGAACGCGTTTCAGCGAGTCCGATGGCAGCGAGCTTTACACCACTCCAGCCGAGGTTTGGCATTGCCCATGGTGATCATATGCTTGTGTGCGGCTGCTCAGCCAAGGAAACCCATTTCATGTAGCTCCTGACAAACAGTCATTGTGTTGCAACCCAGGACAGATGATTTTTACACGCTACGCACTTCAGCACTCCCGTTCTGTGAGCTAGTGTGATCTACCACTTTGCGGCTGAGCCGTTGCTGCTCCTAGACATTTTCACTTCACAATAACAGCACGTACAGTTGACCGGGGCAACTCTAGCAGTGAAGAAATTTGACTAACTGACTTGTTGGAAAGGTGGCATCCTATGACAGTGCCACGTATAAAGTAACTGAGCTTTAATGTTTGTCTATGGAGATTGCAAGGCAGTGCTCGATGGTATACACCTATCAGCAATGTGTGTGGCTGAAATAGCCGAATCCACAAAGTTGAAGATGTCCACACACTTTTGTATCATGTGTCTTTATTTCATTGGGCCGGATAAATAGTGAGACATGGAATCGTCAGTCAGATTACACTGCAATGTTTAACCCGTGTGCACTAATACAAAATCAGTCCTTTTAATAATGACAATAGTATAAATAATCTTTGTGTCCACAAAGATGTGTCCATTTGTTTGGAAGGGATCATTTCCGTCAACATCTGCTAAATTGCAGAGCGCCAAATTCAAATTAAATTACTAAAAAGATTTAATTTTCATGAAATCACAAGTGCAATATAGCAAAACACAGTTTAGGTTGTTGTTAATCCACCTGGCGTGTCAGATTTCAAAAAAGCTTTTCGGCGAAAGCAAACCAAGCGTTGATGTAAGGACATCTCTCTCAGTAGACAAAACATTACGCCAATGGAACAAGGGAGATTTCAGGAAAAACAACACCTTGTTTTGGTTGGATTTTCCTCAGGTTTTTGCCTACAATATCAGTTCTGTTATACTCCCAGACAATATTTTGACCATTTTGGAAACTTTAGAGTGTTTTCTATCCTAATCTGACAATTATATGCATATTCTAGATTCTGAGCCTGAGAAATAGGCAGTTTCATTTGGGTATGTTTTTCATCCAAACATCAAAATAATGCCCTTTACACTCAAGATTGATGGAAGCCACTGTGTTCTTGTGGACCTTTAATACTGCAGACATTTTTTGATACCCTTCCCCAGATCTGTGCCTCAACATAATCCTGTCTCGAAGTTCTACGGACAATTCCTTCGACCTCATGGCTTGGTCTTTGCTCTGACATGCACTGTCAACTGTGGGACCTTATATAGACAGGTGTGTGTCTTTCCAAATTATGTCCACTCAATTGAATATACCAGGGGCGTAACTTTCACTGGGAACTGGGGGTATATGTCCCCCCCACATTCTGAAATTCCATTTTTATAATTGGAATGTGATGAAAAGAAAAAGAGGCAACGGTGTGCTTTAGGGCCATGCGGACACCTCCGAGCAGTCAAGTAGGCTGTTTGGAGTGTTTATCGGACTAGATAAAAACATTTTGTTTACAGGTATTACCCCACTTCTAAAACCAAAGTTGCACCCCTGTAATGCACCACAGGTGGACTCCAATCAAGTTGTAAAAACATCTCAAGGATAATAAATGGAAACGGGATGGGACTGAGCTCATATGAGTCTCTATGAGTCTCATAGCAAAGGGTCTGAATACTTATGTAAATGCGGTATTTCTATTTTTTTTTTTTTTTTAATGAAAGCAAAAAAATAAAAAATATTTGCTTTGCCATAATGGTGTGTAGACCAATCTCAGTGTCTATATAGACTGACCGATCTCAGTGTCTATATAGACTGACCAGTCCTAGTATCTATATAGACTGACCCATCTCAGTGTCTATATAGACTGACCTGTCTCAGTGTGTATCTAGACTGACCCGTCTCAGTGTGTATATAGACTGACCCGTCTCAGTGTCCTTATAGACTGACCCGTCTCAGTGTCCATATAGACTGACCCGTCTCAGTGTCTATATAGACTGACCCATCTCAGTGTGTATATAGACTGACCCATCTCAGTGTGTATATAGACTGACTCATCTCAGTGTCTATATAGACTGACCCGTCTCAGTGTGTATATAGACTGACCCGTCTCAATGTGTATCTAGACTGACCCGTCTCAGTGTGTATATAGACTGACCCGTCTCAGTGTCTATCTAGACTGACCCGTCTCAGTGTCTATCTAGACTGACCCGTCTCAGTGTGTATCTAGACTGACCCGTCTCAGTGTCTATATAGACTGACCCGTCTCAGTGTCTATATAGACTGACCCGTCTCAGTGTCTATCTAGACTGACCCGTCTCAGTGTGTATATAGACTGACCCATCTCAGTGTCTATATAGACTGACCCGTCTCAGTGTGTATCTAGACTGACCCATCTCAGTGTCCATATAGACTGACCCATCTCAGTGTCTATATAGACTGACCCGTCTCAGTGTGTATATAGACTGAAAATTGGTTTGCTTTCCTCTTGTGGGTGTGTTCTTCAAAAAACATTTGATCTGTAACTGATTCCACATTGTGTCTGTACAGTACATCATAAAATTGGTTTGTTTTTGAATGATGAACGTGTTATTAACTAGGTAAGAAAACGGTAAGAGAATTCAAGGCATAAGTCGAAAGAATATGACTGCATTTTATTTGACCAAGTAGTGTGTTGAAATTAAGATTTCAAATGATTGGTTTGAAAATATACATACTGTACTCTTCACTGTTAAACATGTTTTTCATCGTACACAACGGTGCATGTTCCTTTAAAATGACTGAGAATTACAACTAAACACTTCCCCAGCAAATCAACCATGGTGCATTCTGATTGAAATAACATTACTGTATGTAAAAAAAGAAAAATTAATGGATGAGAGAGAGAGAGTCACCTCTACAGGAAGCGGCAACAAGGCGTTGTTGGCATGTAATTATTTATTGAAATATGAGGAAAAAGTCCATCAGCTTTGAAAGAACTCCCCAGACCAGGAAGTGACATGAAAGGGTGGCAGTATGACAGCGATGGGAGGAGGTGGGGGGGTGGGGTGGAGGGGGGGGTTCATAGACAGGAAGAGGGGCAGCACGTTCAGGAGAGGTGCGTGTGTTTGAGAACATCCAAGGCATCTGCACAACTTTACCAGAATAATAATAATAATAATAATATATGCCATTTAGCAGACGCTTTTATCCAAAGCGACTTACAGTCATGTGTGCATACATTCTACGTATGGGATGAGCAGGGACTGATAGAGATTGTCAATCAATACACACAGTTAATTATGGAAGCAGATTCATGCCAAAAAAAATACAAAAACGAAAAAACATTGAAACATAAATGTATATTTGAGCGTTGTTTTTCAATATCAGTGTTTTTGTTTTTCACCATAGTGCATCGTTAAAAAGACTTGATAGATTTTGACATTGATGACTTAAATGCAGACAATCATATACAGTATATACTTGACAGGTTTGTGTGTATCACTAATGATCGGGGGCCTTATGAAGTCAGTGTTTGGTAAAAGTGTATAAGACAACATCAATATAATTCTACAAACTGACATTACAAAATGCCAAACTTCAGGAAGGCTGGGGGGGGGGGGGGAAAGCTGTTTGTTCAGTTACGACACATCACAGGTAACCACGGCTCAAACTTCTGGACGGCTGGGGGGGAAAGCTGTTTGTTCGTTCAATTGCGACACATCACAGGTAAGCACAGCTCAAACTTCTGGACGGCTGGGGGGGAAAGCTGTTTGTGCGTTCAGTTACAACACATCACAGGTAAGCACAGCTCACGGGACCAATGGCGTCTTTGGTATAAAACAAACGGCACTGAAATGTGAAGCTAGTTGAAATTCAACACGAAACAACTGATGCAAGTACAGTGTCAGTCATACCCATGAACTTAAATACAATAATTACACTCCCCTAAATATTTATTGAGACAATGAAGCTACATTTTAAAATTTGGCTCAATACTCCAGCTTTTTAGATTTTAGATCAAATGTCTCATATCAGGTCGACAGAACAGTCAGCTTTTTTTTGTTGAGAGTATTTTCATACAGTCAGGTCCATTATTATTACATTTACATTTAAGTCATTTAGCAGACGCTCTTATTGGCATCTTTTCACCCCTATTTTGGTTTAAAGAATGTTTTATTAAATGTTAGACAAAATATATTTCTCTGAGCAATTGTTTTAGTATAAAAGAAAGAATGATGGAGTAAAAAGACACATTTTACATTTTCGCTTCACTGTCCAAATACATTTGGAGAGGAGTGTATTTTTTTTCTTCTAATTTTAAGCTGAGACTCCTATAGACAATTAATAAAAACTAAATTACGGAGATCATTATGAAGATCATTGTTTTGTTCCTGAACTGCATCTATAATAAGTAAAAAAAAATTAAATAAAATAAAAACATGAAACACTAAACAAATATGTTTGGATTTGTCGCCTTGTGCTTATAACACACAAAAGGACAAAACCAAGATGCAATAAGTTATTTTCATTTTTAAGTGTAACCAGTGACATTGAAAAATAATTTTAAAAAGTTCTACAAAAAACAAGTGTCTGAAACTCTTACACAATATGCAAAAACATGTGAATGCCAGCAGACAACCCCAGTTAGAATTAGAGATTTGAAGTGAGATTCCTTTCTGATTTTGTGTGTCTCACAACATAATTAAGTACTGGGTAAAGAAACACAGAACATCACGATATAACACTGTACACACCTAAGAAAGCAGAACCAGAATCTATTTTGTGTTTTTTTTTTCTTTTTTTCTGTAAATCATTGTTTTGCAATTTTCTTCCTCACAGTTCTCTTCCACGGGACAGCTTGAACGTAAACACCTCTTGAATTATTGAATTTTTTAAATGTATATAACATTAATACTTTATATATATTTGTACATAATTTCATTCACATCTGCACGGTTAGCTAGCATGGTAATGAAATAAGGCAAGAATCACATGACTGTGACATCACAAATGTATAATACTGATAGTTAAGGTTTTGTTACATTTTTGTTTGATGTTCTGCAGCAAGCTTTGGTCTGTTCAGACTAAAGGCAGAGTTTCTCCTCCTGGGGGGGGGGGACTGGACAAATATTATTTTCTAATGACTTATCTATGGTGTGTAAAATGTGTTTTACTTATGTAAAGAACCGTTTTGGGAAGGTTGGGGGGTGATTATAGGGTGGTTACAATGAGGAGCATCAATGACCAAGAGGAGGAAATAACTGCCATTTACTAAAATTTTGTTTTTTAAATCTTATCTTTTTTTGTTCCGTCAAAGTTTTCATACATTTTGTTCGTTGTGTTTTTTTTATATTTTTTTAATATATATATATATATATATATATATATATATATATATATATATATATTATTTTTTTTGTACGAGGGATCAAAAATCACTTACTGACTGTCATATGAGTCTCTGTCAGGGTCTGACCTTTTCAGCTGTTTTCTATTGCTGTCTGACTGTCTGGCCTATTAGCATTCCAGACTGCGTGTCTTTGAAACAGGTGACAAAAGAGACTCTTGCCCAGCTGACAGGCTGCTCTGGGCTGCCCAATACATTACCCAATACAGCCCAATACATTACCCAATACAGCCCAATACATTACCAACCCTGCCAACCATGGGCCAGTCTAAAAAAAGAGTGCTCCAAATTCCTTCAGCCAAAGTCCCTGCTCCCCTTTGAAGACCTCACCACAGACATCATAGGGTCCATGATCATAAGGTGGTTGGATCTCTCTTTCTCTCTCTCTCTCTGTTCGTTGCTCAAAACCCTTTAACCCCTCTAGGGTAGGGGGCAGCATTTTGCATTTTGGATGAAAAGCATGCCCAAATTAAACGGCCTGCTACTCGGGCCCAGAAGATATGATATGCATATAACTGGTAGATTTGGATAGAAAACACTCTAAAGTTTCCAAAACTGTTACAATAGTTTCTCTGAGTATAATAGAACTGATTTAGCAGGCGAAAACCTGAGAAAAATCCATTCAGGAAGTAGTTTTTTTTGTTGGTTTTGTAGTTTTCTGCAACCTCGCTGGATGTTGGCCAGATGGGACGCTAGCGTCCCACATACCCTAGAGAGGTTAACAGTGGGAGAGGTTTTTACAATACTCATTGGTTTTGTTCCTTCAGTTGGTCCTTGTATCACCTTGATGGTTTGTATTTTTATTCAAAGCAGACAAAAAGGTCCCATGAGACGAATGGACAGTTCTCAAGAATTTCAGCTGTTTCTCTCCATCTTTGGAAGCTTTACCCAGAGCTCCAGAAGCATCTGTCTTAGAGTGAAGAGATGTGTGTGTGTGTGTGTGTGTGTGTGTGTGTGTGTGTGTGTGTGTGTGTGTGTGTGTGTGTGTGTGTGTGTGTGTGTGTGTGTGTGTGTGTGTGTGTGTGTGTGTGTGTGTGTGTGTGTGTGTGTGTGTGTGTGTGTGTGTGTTATATCTATGCATATTCTATGAATTTGAACGTGTGAGTGTGTGCCTTAATGTGTGTATATTTGTGTGTGTACGTGCGTGTGAGTGCCTAAATGTGTTTGTATGTGTGTGTTCGTGTGTACGCGCGCGCGTCTGTGTGTGCACAGCATGTGTAAGTGTGGGTGTCCATTTCTGCATGTTCTTATGCCTGTGTGTGAGTGCCAGGATGGTTGATCGTTACGATAAATGAGAAGAACGGATGCCTCCTGCCCCAGAATCACTAAGTCTAACTTTAACATGGGAGGAGTCTGTTCTAGGTCGGTTTCTGTTCTGCAGGCAAGGACTTGGGTCTAAACCAACAAAACAGAGTCTGTTCTGAGTCGGTTTCAGCCAAATGATCAGGATCCCATCTGGAGTCTCATCAGGCTCTCTTGGCGTGTAGCATCTCGATGAGCAGGTTGTTGCAGGGCACGTCTCCGTTCAGGTGCTTGTAGTACAGGTACTCCTCGGCCTGGAGGCTGATGGCCCGGATCTCAGGCAGCCGCAGGAGCAGCTGGCCAAACCTGTCTGTCTGCTGGGGGTAGTTGCACATGACGTAATCCAGCAGCACCGCGTTCACTTGTTCCTGGACGCTCTCCACCAGGTGAAAGTTCTCCAGGTTCTTCACGTCTGGAAAGAGGAAGAGTAGGAGAATAGGAAACGGTGGTTAGCATGTTGAGGAACTCAAATTGTCAATATCCACAAAAGCAGAATGGTTTTGCGTGTATCAATTATTTCTCAGACGCAAGTTTAATAAAAAAGAAAAACCTGCAGACGTCACATGATGCACTTAGACTGAGTTCAGGTCGTACAAAAGTGCCCTAAAAATACACCTTAATGAAAGTATTGAAGAGGCTACCATGTCAGTCACGGAAAGTAGCCCAAAAAAACAAAATGGACGACATCACAACATTATGTTTACATTTAGTTCACATAAAATGTTGATGAGATGGACATGTTCGATCCTCAGTAAATGCTCTGATCAAGAGACTGAAACAAAAGGGGGCAACTTGGTACTCAGCATGATTTTTAATCAAAGACCGAATTAAAAAATATATATATTAAAAATTCACACCCCCTGTATATTTTCCCCTCCGGATCCTCACGAGAATAAGATGGAAAGAGAATGAAATGAGAAAAAATAAACTTTTCCTTTGAGAGTCTCTACCCAGGAGTATATGAATTATTTAGGTCAGCATTACAGCCAATCGCCTTCTCTTTAAGACTCATTATTCCCCATTTTAAAACAAAGTTTGGAGTTGCATTGTATGGACATGTCAATGCCCCTGTGCACAAGATCGGTGTGGAAGAACTTCACTGGCCTGCAAAGAGCCCTGACCTCAACCCCATCAAAAACATTTGGGATGAATTGGAACGCCGACTGCGAGCCAGGCCTAATTGCCCAACATCAGTGTCCGACCTCATTAATGCTCTTGTGGCTGAATGGAAGCAAGTCCCCACAGCAATGTTCCAACATCTAATGGAAAGCCTTCCCAGAACAGTGGAGCCTGTTATAGCAGCAAAGGGGGGGGACCAACTCCGTATTAATGAGCCCACTCAGGTTGAGCTCTGGGAGGCCCTGTTCTCTCCGTGCTAATAGAAAGTGATGGGGTTGTCATGTTGGGCTGAAACACACACTAAGAACAGCCCTCCCACCCCGCCCAGCCAACACTACTGAACCAGCTGAAACACACACTAAGAACAGCCTTCCCACCCCGCCCAGCCAACACTACTGAACAAGCTGACATACACACTAAGAACAGCCCTCCCACCCCGCCCAGCCAACACTACTGAACCAGCTAACACCCACACTAAGAACAGCCCCAACACCCCGCCCAGCCAACACTACTGAACCAGCTGACATACACACTAAGAACAGCCCCAACACCCCGCCCAGCCAACACTACTGAACCAGCTGACATACACACTAAGAACAGCCCCAACACCCCGCCCAGCCAACACTACTGAACCAGCTAACACACACACTAAGAACAGCCCCAACACCCCGCCCAGCCAACACTACTGAACCAGCTGACATACACACTAAGAACAGCCCCAACACCCCGCCCAGCCAACACTACTGAACCAGCTAACACACACACTAAGAACAGCCCCAACACCCCGCCCAGCCAACACTCCTGAACCAGCTGACATACACACTAAGAACAGCCCCAACACCCCGCCCAGCCAACACTACTGAACCAGCTGACATACACACTAAGAACAGCCCCAACACCCCGCCCAGCCAACACTACTGAACCAGCTGACATACACACTAAGAACAGCCCCAACACCCCGCCCAGCCAACACTACTGAACCAGCTGACATACACACTAAGAACAGCCCTCCCACCCCGCCCAGCCAACACTACTGAACCAGCTGACATACACACTAAGAACAGCCCCAACACCCCGCCCAGCCAACACTACTGAACCAGCTGACATACACTAAGAACAGCCCTCCCACCCCGCCCAGCCAACACTACTGAACCAGCTGACATACACACTAAGAACAGCCCTCCCACCCCGCCCAGCCAACACTACTGAACCAGCTGACATACACACTAAGAACAGCCCTCCCACCCCGCCCAGCCAACACTACTGAACCAGCTGACATACACACTAAGAACAGCCCCAACACCCCGCCCAGCCAACACTACTGAACCAGCTGACATACACACTAAGAACAGCCCCAACACCCCGCCCAGCCAACACTACTGAACCAGCTGACATACACACTAAGAACAGCCCCAACACCCCGCCCAGCCAACACTACTGAACCAGCTGACATACACACTAAGAACAGCCCTCCACCCCGCCCAGCCAACACTACTGAACCAGCTGACATACACACTAAGAACAGCCCCAACACCCCGCCCAGCCAACACTACTGAACCAGCTGACATACACACTAAGAACAGCCCTCCCACCCCGCCCAGCCAACACTACTGAACCAGCTGACATACACACTAAGAACAGCCCTCCCACCCCGCCCAGCCAACACTACTGAACCAGCTGACATACACACTAAGAACAGCCCTCCCACCCCGCCCAGCCAACACTACTGAACCAGCTGACATACACACTAAGAACAGCCCTCCCACCCCGCCCAGCCAACACTACTGAACCAGCTGACATACACACTAAGAACAGCCCTCCCACCCCGCCCAGCCAACACTACTGAACCAGCTGACATACACACTAAGAACAGCCCCAACACCCCGCCCAGCCAACACTACTGAACCAGCTGACATACACACTAAGAACAGCCCCAACACCCCGCCCAGCCAACACTACTGAACCAGCTGACATACACACTAAGAACAGCCCCAACACCCCGCCCAGCCAACACTACTGAACCAGCTGACATACACACTAAGAACAGCCCTCCCACCCCGCCCAGCCAACACTACTGAACCAGCTGACATACACACTAAGAACAGCCCCAACACCCCGCCCAGCCAACACTACTGAACCAGCTAACACACACACTAAGAACAGCCCTCCCACCCCGCCCAGCCAACACTACTGAACCAGCTGACATACACACTAAGAACAGCCCCAACACCCCGCCCAGCCAACACTACTGAACCAGCTGACATACACACTAAGAACAGCCCTCCCACCCCGCCCAGCCAACACTACTGAACCAGCTGACATACACACTAAGAACAGCCCTCCCACCCCGCCCAGCCAACACTACTGAACCAGCTGACATACACACTAAGAACAGCCCCTCCCACCCCGCCCAGCCAACACTACTGAACCAGCTGACATACACACTAAGAACAGCCCCAACACCCCGCCCAGCCAACACTACTGAACCAGCTGACATACACACTAAGAACAGCCCCAACACCCCGCCCAGCCAACACTACTGAACCAGCTGACATACACACTAAGAACAGCCCCAACACCCCGCCCAGCCAACACTACTGAACCAGCTGACATACACACTAAGAACACAGCCCAGCCAACACTACTGAACCAGCTGACATACACACTAAGAACAGCCCCAACACTCCGCCCAGCCAACACTACTGAACCAGCTGACATACACACTAAGAACAGCCCTCCCACCCCGCCCAGCCAACACTACTGAACCAGCTGACATACACACTAAGAACAGCCCTCCCACCCCGCCCAGCCAACACTACTGAACCAGCTGACATACACACTAAGAACAGCCCTCCCACCCCGCCCAGCCAACACTACTGAACCAGCTGACATACACACTAAGAACAGCCCTCCCACCCCGCCCAGCCAACACTACTGAACCAGCTGACATACACACTAAGAACAGCCCTCCCACCCCGCCCAGCCAACACTACTGAACCAGCTGACATACACACTAAGAACAGCCCCAACACCCCGCCCAGCCAACACTACTGAACCAGCTGACATACACACTAAGAACAGCCCCAACACCCCGCCCAGCCACCAGCACATACTGCCCCAAACCAGCCAACACTACTGAACCAGCTGACATACACACTAAGAACAGCCCTCCCACCCCGCCCAGCCAACACTACTGAACCAGCTGACACACACTAAGAACAGCCCCAACACCCCGCCCAGCCAACACTACTGAACCAGCTAACACACACACTAAGAACAGCCCTCCCACCAGCCAACACTACTGAACCAGCTGACATACACACTAAGAACAGCCCCAACACCCCGCCCAGCCAACACTACTGAACCAGCTGACATACACACTAAGAACAGCCCCAACACCCCGCCCAGCCAACACTACTGAACCAGCTGACATACACACTAAGAACAGCCCTCCCACCCCGCCCAGCCAACACTACTGAACCAGCTGACATACACACTAAGAACAGCCCCAACACCCCGCCCAGCCAACACTACTGAACCAGACATACACACTAAGAACAGCCCCAACACCCCGCCCAGCCACACTACTGAACAGACATACACACTAAGAACAGCCCCAACACCCCGCCCAGCCAACACTACTGAACCAGCTGACATACACACTAAGAACAGCCCCAACACCCCGCCCAGCCAACACTACTGAACCAGCTGACACAACACTAAGAACAGCCCCAACACCCCGCCCAGCCAACACTCCTGACATACACACTAAGAACAGCCCCAACACCCCGCCCAGCCAACACTACTGAACCAGCTGACACACACACTAAGAACAGCCCTCCCACCCCGCCCAGCCAACACTACTGAACCAGCTGACATACACACTAAGAACAGCCCCAACACCCCGCCCAGCCAACACTACTGAACCAGCTGACATACACACTAAGAACAGCCCCAACACCCCGCCCAGCCAACACTACTGAACCAGCTGACATACACACTAAGAACAGCCCTCCCACCCCGCCCAGCCAACACTACTGAACCAGCTGACATACACACTAAGAACAGCCCCAACACCCCGCCCAGCCAACACTACTGAACCAGCTGACATACACACTAAGAACAGCCCCAACACCCCGCCCAGCCAACACTACTGAACCAGCTGACATACACACTAAGAACAGCCCCAACACCCCGCCCAGCCAACACTACTGAACCAGCTGACATACACACTAAGAACAGCCCCAACACCCCGCCCAGCCAACACTACTGAACCAGCTGACACACACACTAAGAACAGCCCCAACACCCCGCCCAGCCAACACTCCTGAACCAGCTGACATACACACTAAGAACAGCCCCAACACCCGGCCCAGCCAACACTACTGAACCAGCTGACACACACACTAATGAAATGATCAGCCTCCTTGCTACTGACACACACACACAGGCACGCACGCACGCACGCACGCACGCACGCACGCACGCACACACACACACACACACACACACACACACACACACACACACACACACACACTGTACTAGAGCAGTGCAAGCGCATCATAGAATCATCATCATAGAATCATCATAGAATCATCATCATAGAATCATCATCATAGAATCATCATCATAGAATCATCATAGAATTATCATCATAGAATCATCATCATAGAATTATCATCATAAAATCATCATCATATAATTATCATCATAGAATCATCATCATAGAATCATCATCATAGAATCATCATCATAGAATTATCATCATAGAATCATCATCATATAATCATCATCATAGAATCATCATAGAATCATCATCATAGAATCATCATCATAAAATCATCATTATAGGATTATAGAATCATCTGCCACTGACAAAAGACCCTCCAAACATGACATGCTTTTTCCTGCCTGCTGCTACTCTGTGCTCTGTCTGTCAGACCCCCCATCAACAGCTCCCAAATGAGCTCAAACCAATTGACTCGGTCAACAGAAAAGAGGACTGTGAAGTACAGTGTACATACTAGGACATACAGTACGTAAGTGGATGTACGACTCTGTCATAATGTGGTCACTGTAGCATAGAGACTAAATGATGCGTGGACCACTTTTAAAAGGGTCGAGTTCATTATGACAGGGTTTTCCAAACTTTTTTGCTTTGCGACCCCAAAAATGGAGCTGTCTTTTGGGTTGCGACCCACCATAAGGGTCGAGTGGTGAAAAAAAAATAGACGAATAACCTTTTCTTCAAAACATTTAACTGAATGTAAACTTCAGAATGGGCTCTTGTGACCAATTTGAATGCATTTATTGTATAATTATGGAATTATTTGCAACACTACAGTGTCTTTTTCAGAATCAAAAAGAGCCGTGTCAATGGGCTGAAGTCTTTCTGGGTCTTGATCGAGAACACTTAGGCCCTCATTTTTGGAGCGGAGAGAAAAGGTTGCAGTTTTAAGAAAAATGTTCTATATGCTCAAATGTGTTCTTATGCTCAAACTTTATCACAACATCAACGGTGGTCTGAATGTCTAGCTTGTATTTTGGTGATTGTAAATTCTCAAAGATTATAGTCTATAATTTTAAAACATTATAGTTTCTATTTAGTTTTAGTCATTTAAGCTAACACTGAACTGGTTTTTCCATCCTGAATTGTCTTTTTTTTTAACAACAACAAAAATATATTTTTTTGCACAAAAATGTCATCCCACAACCCACCTGGACCCCGTGCCGCGACCCACAACTTGGTCCCGTCCCACAGTTTGGTAACCATTGCATTAGGATACAAAACACAAAGTCCAGGTGTTTCAATCCATTTTATTCCTTTCAGTGCCTAATGAACACAACCCAGCTGTCCTTGATGAAGACACTGACAATATGGTGACTATATTGAAAATACGCTGTATCATTGTCTGTTATAAATGTGATCTCAATGATTCAGAGAGGACAAGACAGGATTAGCTTGGATCACTGGCAAACACATGAGATGTTACCGTGGTTTTATTGTAAGACATGTCTCGTGTGTGTGTGTGTGTGTGTGTGTGTGTGTGTGTGTGTGTGTGTGTGTGTGTGTGTGTGTGTGTGTGTGTGCGTGCGTGCGTGCGTGCGTGCGTGTGCAACCCAAACTACAGAGATTTACATCCCAATGTCTCTGTAAGGCTAATTAGAGAAATGTTTAGCAAAAAAACACATTTTAATTGCTAATTCTTGTCAGGCTCCTTTTGATAAAAATGATGAAAGGGGTTCAACAAAGCAGTATGATGATCGATGACAACTGATGATCCCTTTTCTCCTGCAAGCAAAACCCACAGGTTTGCAGTGCAAGGAATTATCCCCAATTTCGTCATTCACCAATTGCGAGAAAGAGGGCTTGATGAAGCCATGGCGATGAAGGGAGGTTGTATTGTTGAATCATTCTGATTACCCCTTGCCCAAAAGTCAGGTTGGAGCTAAGTACCACGGTAAGCACTCCTCCACTCCTCCTCTCCCTCCATTGAGTCACTAAGGGACTAATTATCAATCAGTATACTCCAGCACCACGCTCAGCGCACAGATGGAAACCCTGAGGTCCTGTGGAATACACTGGTTCATTTGACAAGCAATCTATGTTACACACACTGTGGGGCGGGGCGGGGGGGGTGCTCTGGTTAGAAACGCATCTGACCAAGAAATCACACTACCATGGGGTAAGTATTTTCTCTCTGACCATTTCTGATTAAACAGGACGGATTCATATCAAGAGAAACAGTTTTTACAAATGGTCGTTTTTGGGCTTATAGCAATCAACACGTACAAATATGATATTCACTACCTAATCTTCTAATCTTTCTGTCACAAAAATAACTGTCAATAAAGGTTACCATGTGTCCTACAAGCAACTAAATGTGTGAGTGAACAATGAGCCAATCTGTTAGTGCAGTTCAAGGGGTAAGACAACCTCGAAAAATAGGTTTCTAAACTCAAGGGTCTTTTCCTTGGTTAACTAAAGGTTACAAGGTTTAATAAAAATGACCAATCCCTGCTAGGATTCACATGACCTCTCCATTCTACTTTCAGGCTAACTTTGCATCTTTAAAACGATGAGATACACGGAGCATAACAAACATTAAGAATAACTTCGTAAATATTGAGTTTGACCCCCTTTTGAATTTGACCCCCCGTAATATTGAGTTTTGACCCGATCATAACAGCCTGAATTCATCCTGGCTTGGACTCTACAAGGTGTCGAAAAGCGTTTCGCAGGGTGGCTGGCACATGTCAACTCCACTGCTTCCCACAATTGATGTCCTTTGGGTGGTGGACCAGTCAATTGATGTCCTTTGGGTGGTGGACCAGTCAATTGATGTCCTTTGGGTGGTGGACCAGTCAATTGATGTCCTTTGGGTGGTGGACCAGTCAATTGATGTCCTTTGGGTGGTGGACCAGTCAATTGATGACCTTTGGGTGGTGGACCAGTCGATTGATGTCCTTTGGGTGGTGGACCAGTCGATTGATGTCCTTTGGGTGGTGGACCAGTCGATTGATGTCCTTTGGGTGGTGGACCAGTCGATTGATATCCTTTGGGTGGTGGACCAGTCTATTGATGTCCTTTGGGTGGTGGACCAGTCAATTGATGTCCTTTGGGTGGTGGACCAGTCTATTGATGTCCTTTGGGTGGTGGACCAGTCAATTGATGTCCTTTGGGTGGTGGACCAGTCTATTGATGTCCTTTGGGTGGTGGACCAGTCAATTGATGTCCTTTGGGTGGTGGACCAGTCTTGAAACACAAGTGAAACTGTTGAGCGTGAAAAACCCAGCAGGGTTTCATTTCTTGACACACTCAAACCGGTGCGCCTGGCACCTACTACCATACCACAAAGGCACTTAAATATTTTGTCTTGACCATTCACCTTCTGAATGGCACACATACAAAATCCATGTCTCAACTGTCTCAAGGTTTAAAAAAATCCTTAACCTGTTTAAAAAATCTTTAACCTGTCTACTCCACCTCATATACACTGATTGAAGTGGATTTAATTTAGTGACATCAATAAGGGATTATAGCTTTCACCTGGATTCACCTGGTCAGTCTATTTCATGGAAAGAGCAGGTGTTCGTAATGCTTTGTCCACTCAGTGTGGAACTATATGACTACTTTATTTTATTTTACCTTTATTTAACCAGGCAAATCAGTTAAGAACAAATTCTTATTTTCAATGACGGCCTAGGAACAGTGGGTTAACTGCCTGTTCAAGGGCAGAACAACAGATTTGTACCTTGTCAGCTCGGGGGTTTGAATTTGCAACCTTCCGGTTACTAGTCCAACGCTCTAACCACTAGGCTACCCTGCCACCCCTATGAAATCACTGCTGTCAATCATTCCTGTACTCATCCCTTTTTTTGTACGTTCTATTTAACTAGACAACCTGCTGGCCTGGATGGGTCCAATCGGGCAGGGGGGCGGTCCTGGAACCCACTGACCCCCAGCACCCAGGTGGGAAGGAGGCGACCCTGGGACAGTGACGTGTGTGGGTGGGGGGTGGGTAGCTGATGCTGGAAACAGGGCAGAGAGAGGAGGGCAATGTTCGCCCTGTCAACTCCACGGCCCAGTGTGGTGACGTTTCTACTGCTGAGATGTTTGTATTGCTGAGTCACTGGGAGAGAGGCGCTGTACACACACTGCATGTTGTTTCCACTGACAGGAAGTGTCAGTGGATGTAACAGTGGGAACTGTTGATGTTCTACACACAAATACCGGTTAACACTCACTGAAACGCATACCTGCTCACTGAAACCCATACCTGCTCACTGAAACCCATACCTGCTCACTGAAACCCATACCTGCTCACTGAAACCCATACCTGCTCACTGAAACCCATACCTGCTCACTGAAACCCATACCTGCTCACTGAAACCCATACCTGCTCACTGAAACCCATACCCACTCACTGAAACCCATACCCACTCACTGAAACCCATACCCACTCACTGAAACCCATACCTGCTCACTGAAACCCATACCTGCTCACTGAAACCCATACCCACTCACTGAAACCCATACCTGCTCACTGAAACCCATACCCACTCACTGAAACCCATACCTGCTCACTGAAACCCATACCTGCTCACTGAAACCCATACCTGCTCACTGAAACCCATACCCACTCACTGAAACCCATACCTGCTCACTGAAACCCATACCCACTCACTGAAACCCATACCTGCTCACTGAAACCCATACCTGCTTACTGAAACGCATACCTGCTCACTGAAACGCATACCTGCTCACTGAATCGCATACCTGCTCACTGAAACGCATACCTGCTCACTGAAACGCATACCTGCTCACTGAAACCCATACCTGCTCACTGAAACCCATACCTGCTCACTGAAACGCATACCTGCTCACTGAAATGCATGCCCACTCACTGAAACCCATACCTGCTCACTGAAACGCATGCATGCACGCACGCGCACCCACAAACATGGTCTACACTTCATTGTTTCCTCCAATGGGCTTTCGCCATTGATCTGCCATAAAGATACAAGGTTGTATATAGAGTACACACACTATTTTCCAACACTGTCACGCTCTACTCTACCGCTGGTTGCTAACAGACACATGGCTGTCTGGACAAGGACCAAAGGAGGCTAAATAAATTATGAAAAACATATTTTGAATATATTTTCATTAAATTAACACGTACAGTGATTATTTAAAGAAAATAAGACTGCATGGGGGGCTTTGAAGGGATAGTTCAGTTTTTTTACATTTTAGTCATTTAGCAAACGCTCTTATCCAGAGCGACATTGAGGAACAATTAGGGTTAAGTGCCTTGCTCAAGGGCACATTGTCAGATTGTTCACCTAGTCGGCTAGGGATTCGAATACTTTTAATATTTATTTCTTACCTTAAAAGGGCAGGAAAGGAGCAAGGAGAGGAGAGGAGAGGAGAGGAGGGGAGAGGAGGGGAGGGGAGGGGAGGGGAGGGAGAGGAGAGGAGAGGAGAGGAGAGGAGAAGAGAAGAGAGGAGAGAGAGGAGGGGAGAGGGAGGAGAGGAGAGGAGAGGAGAGAAGAGAAGAGAAGAGAGGAGAGAAGAGAGGAGAGGAGAGGAGGGGAGGGGAGAGGAGAGGAGAGGAGAGGAGAGGAGGAGGGAGAGGGAGGAGAGGAGAGGAGAGGAGAGGAGAGGAGAGGAGAGGAGAGGAGAGGAGAGGAGAGGAGAGGAGAGGAGAGGAGGGGAGAGGAGAGGAGAGGAGAGGAGAGGCTTGAATGAGAGAATTGGTAATGCATTATCTAAAACACTGCACTACTCAATTCTACCCCACTCCAACCAGACTCAACCAGACAGTGTGTAATTAATGATACACACACACACACACACACACACACACACACACACACACACACACACACACACACACACACACACACACACACACACACACACACACACACACACACACACACACACACACACACACACACACACACACACTTTGCATCGTTGGAATCTTAATTAAAGTCCCTGTCTTTCCTTCCTGCCTTGCACAGTCAACTCCACTACTTGCATTAGCCATGGGCCCCCGTCCTCACCTCTTCTGGCCCCCTCCTCACCCCTTCCTCACCCCTTCTGGCCCCCTCCTCACCCCTTCTGGCCCCCTTCCTCACCCCTTCTGGCCCCCTCCTCACCCCTTCTGGCCCCCGTCCTCACCCCTTCTGGCCCCCTTTCCTCACCCCTTCTGGCCCCCTTCTCACCCCTTCTGCCCCCTTCCTCACCCCCTCTGGACCCCCTTCCTCACCCCTTCTGGCCCCCGTCCTCACCCCTTCTGGCCCCCTTCTCACCCCTTCTGCCCCCTTTCCTCACCCCTTCTGGCCCCCTTCTCACCCCTTCTGGCCCCCTTCTCACCCCTTCTGCCCCCTTTCCTCACCCCTTCTGGCCCCCCTTCTCACCCCTTCTGGCCCCCTTCTCACCTCTTCTGCCCCCTTTTCTCACCCCTTCTGGCCCCCTTCTCACCCCTTCTGCCCCCCTTCCTCACCCCTTCTGACCCCCCCTTCCTCACCCATTCTGGCCCCCTTTCCTCACCCCTTCTGGCCCCCTTCCTCACCCCTTCTGGCCCCCTTCCTCACCCCTTCTGGCCCCCTTCCTCACCCCTTATGTCCCCCTTCCTCACCCATTCTGGCCCCCTTTCCTCACCCCTTCTGGCCCCCTTCCTCACCCCTTCTGGCCCCCTTCCTCACCCATTCTGGTCCCCCTTCCTCACCCCTTCCGGCCCCCTTTCCTCACCCCGTCTGGCCCACCTTCCTCACCCATTCTGGCCCCCTTCCTCACCCCTTCTGGCCCCCTTCCTCACCCCTTCTGGCCCCCTTCCTCACCCCTTCTGGCCCCCCTTCCTCACCCCTTCTGTCCCCCTTTCCTCACCCCTTCTGGCCCCCTTCTCACCCCTTCTGGCCCCCTTCCTCACCCCTTCTGGCCCCCCTTCCTCACCCCTTCTGGCCCACTTTCCTCGCCCCTTCTGGCCCCCTTCTCACCCCTTCCTCACCCCTTCTGGCCCCCTTCCTCACCTCTTCTGGCCCACCTTCCTCACCCCTTCCTCACCCCTTCTGGCCCCCTTTCCTCACCCCTTCTGGCTGGCCCCCTTCCTCACCCCTTCTGGCCCCCTTCCTCACCCCTTCCTCACCCCTTCTGGCCCCCTTTCCTCACCCCTTCTGGCTGGCCCCCTTCCTCGCCCCTTCTGGCCCCCCTTCTCACCCCTTCTGGCCCCCTTCCTCACCCCTTCTGGCCCCCTTCCTCACCCCTTCTGGACCCCCTGCCTCACCCCTTCCTCACCCCTTCTGGCCCCCTTCCTCACCCCTTCTGGCCCCCTTCCTCACCCCTTCTGGCCCCCATTCCTCACCCCTTCCTCACCCCTTCTGGCCCCCATTCCCTCCCTTCTTTATCCCCCTTCCAGGCGGAACCAAATGTCTTTCAATGAGTCAACCTTTTAGGGCACAGTCCCACTCCCCGGCCTGTGCTCTCTCTCACCTCTTTAATGCCATCAGAATTCAATGAGCTGTTAACCTCTAGCACTAACACGGCTGACGCTAACACGGCTGGCGCTAACACGGCTGACGCTAACACGGCTGGCGCTAACACGGCTAGCGCTACATGGTTAGAATTAATACAGCTAGAGCTAACACATCTAGCACTACACGGTTAGAGTTAATATAGCTAGCGCTAACCTAGCAAGCCCAATCAATTGGTCACTTTGAAAAGAATCACATGCTATAGGCAGCAATTGTGTTGACAGAAGGAAACAACATTTTATTTTGTTTTTTATAAAAAAGCAGGTAAAGAAAATGTAAAGGTGTCGTTGTTATGCAATTGTAACTTGCTGTCAAAAACATTTTCTAAACGTTGTCCATTTGTTGTCTTTCTGATGTAACCTGTGTTTTGTCTTCAAAGCTTTGAGGAGGAGGAGACTGGTAAGGAGTTAATATGAAGAACAAACAACAAACTGCCCCCCCCCCATTTCCCCCCCCCATTTTCTCTCCTCCCCCGCATTTTCTCTCCCCCCCCTGCATGCACTTCCACTGTCCCGGCTAATTACATGTGCACGAGAGAGAGAGAGGGGGCACGTCAAAACCTCCTTGTTTATGATAAAGTGACAGAAAATCATTGGGGGGGGGGGGTCAAGTATGCCGCTCTCCCCCTAAACTCCCGGAGCAGCAGAAACCCTACCAAGTGTAAACTTCAACACCTAATGAGACCATTAATGGCCAGCTCCCATCAATATATTTCTCTCATTCTTTTGCGGACAAAATTTGAATAAATAATTCACCAAGAGGGGATGTATATTCTCTGTTCGAAGGACAGTTAATCCATAGTGTCATTTTCTCTCCTTTTTCCCTCACTCTTCACACATCCTGTTTCCCCTCTTCTTCCTGTTTGATGATGGAACAGAAAGAGGAGAATGCTGACTAAAGGAAGTGGTTGTATTTTGTATCTTTATCACCCCTTTTATCTCTCTGCCTCTGTCTCTCTCTGTCTCTCTCTCTCTCTCTCTGCCTCTTTATCTTTCTCTCTCTGTCTCTCTCTGTCTCTCTCTGTCTCTCTCTGCCTCTCTCTGTCTCTCTCTCTGTCTCTCTCTGCCTCTTTATCTCTCTCTCTGTCTCTCTCTGTCTCTCTCTGTCTCTCTCTGTCTCTCTCTGTCTCTCTCTGCCTCTTTATCTCTCTCTCTGTGTCTCTCTCTGTCTCTCTCTGTCTCTCTCTGCCTCTTTATCTCTCTCTCTCTGTCTCTCTCTGTCTCTCTCTGTCTCTCTCTCTCTCTCTCTGCCTCTTTATCTTTCTCTCTCTGTCTCTCTCTGTCTCTCTCTGTCTCTCTCTGCCTCTTTATCTCTCTCTCTCTGTCTCTCTCTGTCTCTCTGTCTCTCTCTGCCTCTTTATCTCTCTCTCTCTGTCTCTCTCTGTCTCTCTCTCTGTCTCTCTCTGTCTCTCTCTCTGTCTCTCTCTGTCTCTCTCTGTCTCTCTCTCTGTCTCTCTCTGTCTTTTCTCTGTCTATCTCTGTCTCTCTCTGCCTCTCTCTGTCTCTCTCTGTCTCTCTCTCTGTCTGCCTCTCTCTGTCTGCCTCTGTCTCTGTCTCTTTCTGTCTCTCTCTGTCTTTCTCTGTCTCTCTCTCTCTCTCTCTGTGTTTCTCTGTCTCTCTCTGTCTCTCTCTGTCTCTCTCTGTCTCTCTCTGCCTCTCTCTGCCTCTCTCTGCCTCTCTGTCTTTCTCTGTCTCTCTCTGCCTCTCTCTGCCTCTCTCTGTATTTTCTCTGTCTATCTCTGTCTCTCTCTGTCTCTCTCTCTGTCTGTCTCTGTCTCTGTCTCTGTCTCTGTCTCTGTCTCTGTCTCTGTCTCTCTCTGTCTCTCTCTGTCTCTGTCTCTCTCTGTCTGCCTCTGTCTCTCTCTGCCTCTCTCTGTCTCTCTCTGTCTTTCTCTGTCTCTCTCTGTCTCTCTCTGTTTGTGATTTTAGTCCCCTGTCACGTGACGTGGGAGTTGACTTTAGTGTAAATTGGAGGGTCATGTATTCGGGGGGGGGTATTGCAACATGGCATGTTTGGTTGTTTCCTGTCGATGCTGGCTTGATTTACAAGAGTATTGGTTCTTTGAGTCTTTCCCGTGTAGCGAAGGGTGTAAATAATCAAATAAATAAAAAAACTGTTTTACAGGGGGAATCTAAGAAGCAACTCGTATGGAGAAAAACAAATACAATATTCAGTCAATCAGGGTCTCTTGCTTTGTTATTGATAGGTTGTCAGGAGCTGCACTGAAGCAGAAAAGTATTGCAAATCTGTCCGAAATCATTTTCCTGATCACACCAGTTTTGACTCGGGTGATTTACAGTAGCAAAGACAGTGGGATGAAAAGACACTATCAGGAATGAGGGATCAGAGAGGGCACAACAGAGCCGACTACTTGGCAGAGGAAACTTTCGCATGTCTATCTCCTATAACACAGTATTGAAGTGAACAGTCCTACACTTCAAAATGCCGGGAATAACAAATGCCTATGGACACCAACGACCCCAAAGGCATCTGCCACCACTGCTCCAAGACAGCTTCATAATATCACGTCCATGTGTGAGCTTGGTCCTAGAACACACACCAGTGGAGGCTCCTGTGAGGAGGAAGGGGAGGACCATCCTGCTCAGTGAATTTCATTTTTTTTTTTTTTAAGTATCCTTTTTTAGATAAAACTATACTACAGTAGCCTCAGCAGCACTCTGTAGGGTAGCACCATGGTGTAGCCGGAGGCTAGCTTCTGACCTCCCCTGGGTACATTGACTTCAATACAAAACCTAGGAGGCTCATGGTTCTCAGCCCCTTCCATAGACTTACGAGGTAATTCTGATAACTTCCGGAGGATGTCCTCCAACCGATCAGAGCTATTGCAACACGAACCCTCATTCATCACAGAATCTATCTCACCGATCGATGAGACAGAAACTGCAAAGTGTCCCTCTGCTTTCCTGTTTTATAATAAACTGACAGGCTTGTAATAAGGTCTAGGAGAGAGAGGGAGAGGAACACTTTCTCCCTGCACCAACATCTATAGCTCACTCGTTCCTAAATCAAACCTAGTGGGTAGAAGAGGAGGAGAGGAAGGAGAGCTGAGGAAGAGGAGGAGAGGAGGAAGAGGGGAGATAGGGAAAATATTTATTTTACAGAGAACTTTACAGGACATGTGTCTACTTAGTGTGGCCCACTAAAGCTGGGCAGTATGTTGACAAGGACAAAGCGGACAAAGATGACAGGACATTCGCTGTCGTACTTCTCTACCTGTCGTCTGGAGGGAGAGTTAAGAGTCTGCGTCAAATTCTACAGCATCCAAACAGACATAATAATAATAATCAAATAATTTGATGGGTGATTATCTTTGTCCTATTTCAAACATGTTCATTATTAATACCCAGGTGCAAGGCTGCCAGACACCTTTTATTACGGTTACTGTACAGTACAAACTTCCAATTCTCATGAGGTTGGTAGTGGTTCAGACTGTAGTCCAGTCAGGCTTCTATTTCTCATGAGGTTGGTAGTGGTTGGGACTGTAGTCCAGTCAGGCTTCTATTTCTCATGAGGTTGGTAGTGGTTCGGACTGTAGTCCAGTCAGGCTTCTATTTCTCATGAGGTTGGTAGTGGTTCGGACTGTAGTCCAGTCAGGCTTCTATTTCTCATGAGGTTGGTAGTGGTTGGGACTGTAGTCCAGTCAGGCTTCTATTTCTCATGAGGTTGGTAGTGGTTCGGACTGTAGTCCAGTCAGGCTTCTATTTCTCATGAGGTTAGTAGTGGATCGGACTGTAGTCCAGTCAGGCTACTATTTCTCATGAGGTTGGTAGTGGTTCGGACTGTAGTCCAGTCAGGCTTCTATTTCTCATGAGGTTGGTAGTGGTTCGGACTGTAGTCCAGTCAGGCTTCTATTTCTCATGAGGTTAGTAGTGGTTGGGACTGTAGTCCAGTCAGGCTTCTATTTCTCATGAGGTTAGTAGTGGATTGGACTGTAGTCCAGTCAGGCTTCTATTTCTCATGAGGTTGGTAGTGGATCGGACTGTAGTCCAGTCAGGCTTCTATTTCTCATGAGGTTGGTAGTGGTTGGGACTGTAGTCCAGTCAGGTTTCTATTTCTCATGAGGTTGGTAGTGGTTCGGACTGTAGTCCAGTCAGGCTTCTATTTCTCATGAGGTTGGTAGTGGTTCGGACTGTAGTCCAGTCAGGCTTCTATTTCTCATGAGGTTGGTATTGTTTTGGACTGTAGTCCAGTCAGGCTTCTATTTCTCATGAGGTTGGTAGTGGTTCGGACTGTAGTCCAGTCAGGCTTCTATTTCTCAACAGGTTGGTAGTGGATTGGACTGTAGTCCAGTCAGGCTTCCAGTTCTTGCTGCATGAACTGACATGTTGACCACCCAATCAAAGGATAAGAGAATGAATCTAGTACTGAAAGCATAAGCTACAGCTAGCTAGCACTGCAGTGCATACAATGTGGTGAGTAGCTGACTTAAAGAGAGAGTAGTTGAACAATGGCCTATTTATTGAAGTTGAACAATGGCCCATGGCCTATACATTGCCTTTACCTCCCTAATCTTACTACATTTGCACACACTGTACATAGATTGTCTATTGTGTTACTGACTGTACGTTTGCTTATCCCATGTGTAACTCTGTGTTGTTGTTTTTGTCGCACTGCTTTGCTTTATCTTGGCCAATAAAGGTGAACAAAATAAATAAAGAGTTTTTAACAAATATATTTCTTCCAAAAAACAGGAGAAGTGAGAGAGAGAGAGAGAGAGAGAGAGAGCGGGAGAGCTAGCTATATACATAAAAAATAAAATAAAAATCACTTTCACTTTCGCTTTCTCTTTCTTAGCTAGTGTCAAACGCAGCTAGCTAGTTTAGCCTACTCAAACACCTGGGTCAAACAGAGAGGGGTGCTATGTTAGCTAGTTGGCTATGGCTATCTAACAGAGAGGGATGCTATGTTAGCTAGTTGGCTACGGCTATCTAACAGAGAGGGATGCTATGTTAGTTAGCTGGCTATGGCTATCTAACAGAGAGGGATGCTATGTTAGCTAGTTGGCTATGGCTATCTAACAGAGAGGGATGCTATGTTAGCTAGTTGGCTACGGCTATTTAGCAGACACTAACATCAAGGCGGTGGCCCGTTCCTGTAGGTTCATGCTCTACAACATCCGCAGAGTACGACCCTGCCTCACACAGGAAGCGGCGCAGGTCCTAATCCAGGCACTTGTCATCTCCCGTCTGGATTACTGCAACTCGCTGTTGGCTGGGCTCCCTGCCTGTGCCATTAAACCCCTTCAACTCATCCAGAACGCCGCAGCCCGTCTGGTGTTCAACCTTCCCAAGTTCTCTCACGTCACCCCGCTCCTCCGTTCTCTCCACTGGCTTCCAGTTGAAGCTCGCATCCGCTACAAGACCATGGTGCTTGCCTACGGAGCTGTGATGTCTTGTCCCTGTGCTCCCCATTCTATTCGTCTGCTGGTCTTATTAGGTGGGGAACGGCACCTCAGTACCTCCAGGCTCTGATCAGGCCCTACACCCAAACAAGGGCACTGCGTTCATCCACCTCTGGCCTGCTCGCCTCCCTACCACTGAGGAAGTACAGCTCCCGCTCAGCCCAGTCAAAACTGTTCGCTGCCCTGGCCCCCCAATGGTGGAACAAACTCCCTCACGACGCCAGGACAGCGGAGTCAATCACCACCTTCCGGAGACACCTGAAACCCCACCTCTTTAAGGAATACCTAGGATAGGTTAAGTAATCCCTCTCACCCCACCCCCCCTAAGTTTTAGATGCACTATTGTTAAGTGACTGTCCCACTGGATGTCATAAGGTGAATGCACCAATTTGTAAGTCGCTCTGGATAAGAGCGTCTGCTAAATGACTTAAATGTAAATGTAAATGTAACAGAGAGTGATGCTATGTTAGCTAGTTGGCTACGGCTATCTAACAGAGAGTGATGCCTCCAGTATTTATGCTGCAGTAGTTTATGTGTCGGGGGGCTAGGGTCAGTTTGTTTATCTGGAGTACTTCTCCTGTCCTATTCGGTGTCCTGTGTAAATCTAAGTGTGCGTTCTCTAATTCTCTCCTTCTCTCCTTCTTTCTCTCTCTCGGAGGACCTGAGCCCTAGAACCATGCCCCAGGACTACCTGACATGATGACTCCTTGCTGTCCCCAGTCCACCTGGCCATGCTGCTGCTCCAGTTTCAACTGGCCTGGGCCCTAGGACCATGTCCCAGGACTACCTGACATGAGGACTCCTTGCTGTCCCCAGTCCACCTGGCCATGCTCCTGCTCCAGTTTCAACTGTTCTGCCTTACTATTATTCAACCATGCTGGTCATTTATGAACATTTGAACATCTTGGCCACGTTCTGTTATAATCTCCACCCGGCACAGCCAGAAGAGGACTGGCCACCCCACATATGCTCTCTCTAATTCTCTCTTTCTTTCTCTCTCTCGGAGGACCTGAGCCCTAGGACCGCACAAATCTTCAGAATGTCTTTCTGTCCCTCTCTCTCCCCTCCCTCTCTCACTCTCTCGCTCTCTCTTCTCTCTATCGTTCCGTTCCTGCTCCCAGCTGTTCCTATTCCCCTAATCATCATTTAGTCTTCCCACACCTGTTCCCGATCCTTTCCCCTGATTGGAGTCCCTATTTATTCCTTTGTGTTCCGTTCCTGTCCTGTCGGTTCCTTGTTTAGAATTCACCGTGCTGTGATTGTGTATCGCCCTGTCCTGTCGTGTTTTTGCTGTGATTGTGTATCGCCCTGTCCTGTCGTGTTTTTTGCCTTCATCAGATGCTGCGTGTGAGCAGGTGTCTCTGTCAACTACGGCCTGCGCCTACCCGAAGCGACCTGCAGTCTGTGGCCGCTTCTCCTGTTATTCCCCTCTACAGACTAGAGGATTTCTGTTATTCCCTGTTTGGACTTGAATAAACTCTGTTTCTGTTAAGTCGCTTTTGGGTCCTCTTTCACCTGCATGACACCAGTCCACCTGACTGTGCTGCTGCTCCAGTTTCAACTGTTCTGCCTTATTATTATTTGACCATGCTGGTCATTTATGAACATTTGAACATCTTGGTCATTTTCTGTTATAATCTCTACCCGGCACAGCCAGAAGAGGACTGGCCACCCCACATAGCCCGGTTCCTCTCTAGGTTTCTTCCTAGGTTTTGGCCTTTCTAGGGAGTTTTTCCTAGCCACCGTGCTTTTACACCTGCATTGTTTGCTGTTTGGGGTTTTAGGCTGGGTTTCTGTACAGCACTTTGAGATATCAGCTGATGTACGAAGGGCTATATAAATAAATTTGATTTGATTTGATTTGTTAGCTAGTTGGCTACGGCTATCTAACAGAGAGGGATGCTATGTTAGTTAGCTGGCTATGGCTATCTAACAGAGAGGGATGCTATGTTAGCTAGTTGGCTATTGCTATCCAACACTGGAACACTGGAACTCCGCCGGTGTAACTGCTAAACTGCTTGCTGACTGTACACTGTACTGCAGGATTGTAGAGGGTTTACTAACGCGTTAGTTCTAGTAGCTATGTTGACTATGACTGACAAATGATGTAGGCTGTGTGTAGCAGTTATGATACGAAGATTTGGCTTGAAAAGTTCTTTTGGGCCTGGTCACAAGAGAGCTGATGTGTTGTGCACAAGAAGTCCACAAGCAAAGGGAAAAGGTGAGAAAAGGAGAGAACGTAGATAGATGTGAGAAGGAATTACATATATATACAACGAGCAGTTGGTATGAAAGTGAACTGTGTTTGCGTGTGATCAGGGGGTATATTCACTCTGCCGCTTATGTTGAAAAAAGTTTCTTAAAAGGAAGTAAACGGAACAAAACAGGGATAAAAATACCTGAATTTGTCCAATAGAAAAACTAATTTGCAACTGTTGGAATAATGATTACACCCTAGATCAGCTAGATGCAGGCAAGAGGGCGCAAGGCGGTATTGAATGTGTCACTGGCTGCCACCTTGATTACTCTAAATGATCTCGACCTGTGTGCACCTACTTGAAAAATGTCATTCATAGGCTAGGTTGTAGCAACCCCATGATGGGTAGAGGGAACATTGGAGTATAATGTATTAGCCTAAACCTATCGCTGTTACATTGAACTGGGTGAATGGAATATGAAGAACAGTCATCCAATATGCTGTAATAGAAATAAGGCCATGTTCATCAAAAATATAATCATCCTCCCTAATCATAAACAGCACCAACCGCCACGGACATACACCCCCCCTTCCCCCTATTAAATATATAATATAATAATAATATATGCCATTTAGCAGACGCTTTTATCCAAAGCGACTTACAGTCATGTGTGCATACATTCTACGTATGGGTGGTCCCGGGGATCGAACCCACTACCCTGGCGTTACAAGCGCCACGGAATTCCACTCTCCTTTCATATTCCATCCATTTCATTGACAGACCGATATGAATGAAGTGAGAGAGAAATACAACAAGGAAGGTGACAGACCCGGGATTCAAACCCCCGCCTAGAGGGGCAGTGGGCCAGCTGGAGTCGGCAGCTCTACCACTAGACCAGACTCATGTCAGGCACTTGCCCCCCCCCCCCCCCCATTAAAGTTATGTACTGTTATTCCACCGATAGACACGTCCGACCTGCGACCTCTAACCTTACCAACAGATATTTTTTTCACACGCATGCATGTCCATTTTGGCTCTTAGTTTGTTTTCATTGATTGATACCTCTAAATGTGTCTCTCCCCTCTTGGCTCTTGTTTCCAACACTTGCCCCGGTCTGCAGGTTTACGTTACACTCAACAGGGAGCTCCACAGACGGCTTTGTTACTTTAGATACACGAGCACAAGCAGGGAAGGGCAGGAGGAGGGGTCTGTTTGTGGGGAGGATGCCTGTGTGTCCAGAGAACAAGAGACACGGCCTGAGCACCTGTCAGATCATCTGTGCTTAAACCGTTTAATCACACTCTCCAGTGTGTGACAGGGACAGCTTTATAGATGACCACAGAGGAAAAATCCCTGGTTGGGATCAATGGAGAAATGACAGTTCTTCTGGTAGGGCTTGTGTCATTTATTTATTTATTTATTTGACTAGGCAAGTCAGTTAAGAACAAATTCTTATTTTCAATGACGGCCTAGGAACAGTGGGTTAACTGCCTGTTCAAGGGCAGAAAGACAGATTTTTACCCTGTCAGCTGGGGATTTGAACTTGCAACGTTCCGGTTACTAGTCCAACAATCTAACCACTAGGCTACCGCCCAGGTACTGTGCAGGTACTGTCCAGGTACTTAGCAGTCGACGCTAGCCCCTAAAACATGCTTCCGACATGTCAGGTGCTTCCTAAGCCATATCTGCACTAGAAATATATTGAATATCCATCTAAAACTATCCTAAAACCAGTACAGCATCTTACATTATGAAACATTACTATTCATCATTTCTTACCACATTGGAAGACGATTCATTAACATTATCTGCGTCCAATGGGGTAAGACATTCAGACTAGGTAATGTTAGGCAATGTGGGTAATGTTGGGTAATATTAGGTAATGTTAGGTAATGTTAGGCAATGTTGGGTAATGTTGGGTAATGTTGGGCAATGTTGGTTAATATTAGGCGGTGTGGGTAATGTTGGGTAATGTTGGGTAATGCCGGGTAATGTTATGTCATGTCAGGTAATGTTGGGTAATGTTTGGTAATGCTAGGTAATGCTGGGTAATGTTAGGTAATATTAGGTAATGGTAGGTACTATTAGGTAATGTTGGGTAATGTTAGGTAATGTTGGTTAATGTTAGGTAATGTTAGGTCGTGTTAGGTAATGTTAGGTAGTGTTGGGTAATGTTGGGTAATGTTAGGGAAATGCTGGGTAATGTTAGGTAATGTTGGTTAATGTTAGGCAACATTAGGTAATGTTAGGTAATGTTAGGTAATATTAGGTGATGTTAGGTAATGTTGGGTAATGTTGGGTAGTGCTGGGTAATGTTGGTTAAGGTTGGGTAATGTTGGTTAATGTTGGTTAAAGTTAGGTAATGTTATGTAATGTTAGATAATGTTAGATAATGTTAGTTCATGTTAGTTAACATTAGTTAATGTTAGGTAATGTTACATAATGCTAGATAATGTTAGGTAACAAGTGTAGTTTCAAGATATTGTACAGGTTTGATGATAATTTTAGATCTCTCATAAGATCACCAGGCTTTTATCTGAAACATTTAGTTTAAAATAAATTAGCTAGAAGTAATGCACTTCCATTTAGTTTAAAATAAATTAGCTAGAAGTAATGCACTTCCATTGAGGTAAGAAATTATGACTAGATAACATGAGATAACGTTAAAACAATCAAATTTAATCTGAAAACAAAAATCTTTGTTTCAAAAGAACTAGCGTTTTACAATGTAGGCTCCCTTTATTTATTTTTTACCCTTCTTGTATTCTAACACCCCCGGCTCTCCACTGGGCCCTGGGTAGCCCGTCCTCTCCTCCACGCCCTGGCAGGGCTCAGACTCTAATTGGCGGAGAGCAGCAGCTAGTGCCTGGGCTATAGTAGCGCTGCTGCACCCACGGTGAAACATTAGCATCGTAACGAATACCATGTACATGATAATAACCTCAATCTGTGACTACGGGGACCACCAGTCATGTAAACAGGAATTCTGATGCTGCTGTATAGGCTCACTACAGGGCCCCCCTCCTCCTCTCTCACACACACACACACACACACACACCACTACCCGTGAAAGGCGTTCGACGGCTGTGCAGCTGAAAGTGTGTGTAATGAACTTGTGTCCATTGATGGAGAATGAGAGGTGTTGCGAGCGGCCTGTTTGTCCCAACAGGACCTGCACAGCTCTCATAAATGTCTGAGCAGCTCCACTCCTACCCTACTGATTCTGTTTAGGATTCCGCTTCAAATGAGGTGATGGACAGCTCGGAGGTTGGAGGAGTGATTTATTTAATTATTTCTCCGTAATTCGTAGAGAATCACTTTGAGGAGGCTTTGGTGTTGAACAAGGAAAAGTTATATATATATATTTTTTAAAGATGTCAGAATGCTGAGCGAACGGCGCCTGGGAGTGAAAATAAAGTGGGGCTGAAAAGAAATCCAGCCAAATATGTTCCGTAGTGCTGTTCTCTCATGTTCTCATTCAGATAGAGGATGGGGGGCCCAGAAGGCCCAAACAACCCCAGGCCGAAGAAACTTATGATTGGTATTTCCAGTGCAGATATCACTTGGGAAGCACCTGACATGTCGGGAGCATGTTTTAGGGGCTCCCGTCGACTGCTAAGTACCTGGACGCGGGGGACAGCCCGGAAGACCAACACAGACTTCTGTAGCCTCGGTCAAAAAAATCATTTTCTGTTGCTGCTTGTAACTGTTAATGTTGATACATCAATAGCCGCGGTAGGAAAGCAGAGGAGCTTAATGGGAGGGCCGAGAATGTTAGAGATACGGAGGTGCCTGCCTCTAAATCACAGAATCTATCTCACCGATCGATGAGACAGTAACTGCAAGTGTCCCTCTGCTTTCCTGTTTTATAATAAACTGACAGGCTTGTAATAAGGTCTAGGAGAGAGAGGGAGAGGAACACTTTCTCCCTGCACCAACATCTATAGCTCACTCGTTCCTAAATCAAACCTAGTGGGTAGAAGAGGAGGAGAGGAAGGAGAGCTGAGGAAGAGGAGGAGAGGAAGGAGAGAGGAGGAAGAGGGGGGAGAGAGGAACGAGAGACGAGGAAGAAGAGGAGGAAAGGAAGGAGAGAGAGGGAGAGGAACAGTTCCTCCCTGCACCAACATCTATAGCTCACTCACCCCTAAATCATACCTAGTGGGTAGAAGAGGAGGAGAGGAAGGAGAGCTGAGGAAGAGGAGGAGAGGAAGGAGAGAGGAGGAAGAGGGGGGAGAGAGAGGAAGGAGAGCTGAGGAAGAAGAGGAGGAACGGAAGGAGAGGGAGAGGAACAGTTCCTCCCTGCACCAACATCTATAGCTCACTCACCCCTAAATCAAACCTAGTGGGTAGAAGAGGAGGAGAGGAAGGAGAGCTGAGGAAGAGGAGGAGAGGAAGGAGAGACGAGGAAGAAGAGGAGGAAAGGAAGGAGAGAGAGAAAATATTTATTTTAATAAGAACTTTTACAGGGCATCTGTCTACTCAGTGTGGCCCACTAAAGCTGGGTAGTATGTTGATGAAAGCGGACAAAGATGACAGGACATTCGCTGTCGTACTTCTCTACCTGTCGTCTGGAGGGAGAGTTAAGAGTCTGCGTCAAATTCTACAGCATCCAAACAGACATAATAATAATAATCAAATAATTTGATGGGTGATTATCTTTGTCCTATTTCAAACATGTTCATTATTAATACCCAGGTGCAAGGCTGCCAGACACCTTTTATTACGGTTACTGTACAGTACAGACTTCCAATTCTCATGAGGTTGGTAGTGGTTCGGACTGTAGTCCAGTCAGGCTTCTATTTCTCATGAGGTTGGTAGTGGTTCGGACTGTAGTCCAGTCAGGCTTCTATTTCTCAACAGGTTGGTAGTGGTTCGGACTGTAGTCCAGTCAGGCTTCTATTTCTCAACAGGTTGGTAGTGGTTCGGACTGTAGTCCAGTCAGGCTTCTATTTCTCATGAGGTTGGTAGTGGTTGGGACTGTAGTCCAGTCAGGCTTCTATTTCTCAACAGGTTGGTAGTGGTTGGGATTGTAGTCCAGTCTACACACTAAAGGAGTTCCTGAAATTGTTAGGTATTTGATGGAACATGTTAACATATACATGATCTTCCCTTCATTTAATGGAAAGGAGTGTTTAAAACATCCCCATACATTTGCATAATCTCCATAAAGAAAACTCACAGAAAAATCTCAGATGAGTCTCTTAAATTATTTAAAGCAAAACAAGTTATCTGAACTCACTAACGTAGTAGACATGGTAATTTTATGTATATTTCATAGGTATAATTTCTACTAACACACTGAACTAGGCTCCATCCTTTCTATCAGGAAGCACAATTAACCTTGAAGCAGAATTATGAAGTTTTTTTCTTTTCTTCTCGTTGTCACAACTCTATCAGCAGTAAATCATCAAGCAACTTCCAAATCCCGTCGCGTAACAAACTCTAATTCTTCTGGTCCACTTTCTGATAATCCCACTTGTTTGATGACTGATATTTATTTTTTAAAACAACGTGTTAACATAATCATAAAGACAAACTGATAAGAAGATCAGAATAAAAAGGGAGGAAAAGGGTTGTGCAATATAGAAATGTTATTGTAGTTATTATATTAATGTTATGGTTAGTTTGTTAAGTTATAGAAAAGAGTTACACATGGGCAGATAGGGTCGGAGTGTCGGGGAAGAATCAGGTGTGGAATTTCCAGAACATTCTGAATGTAAGGCAAAAGGGAGAGAGGTCAAGGGTGTAGAGATACAATTTTGCCCCCAAACTCGTCTTTAATCAACAACAGCCTGCAGTAATGGGCAACATGGGAAGGTCTGGTGCATTTAAAGCTTGATAAAGTCTGAAAGCCTTTTAGAAGCTCTCATTACAGAGCTTGCTTTTTAAAGCTAGGGGGGGGCTGACAACAAACGTCCGCAGATGAACCTTTTCCATAGATAGAGGGAAGAAAATCAAGAAATATTAGATTCATTGCTTAGGGGTTTCTGCTACTCTTGATAAGAAAGGAAACTGTCAGTACACTCAGAAATGAAGTCATTTCAGGCTTTTGCACTGACTAAGTTCAAGAGAGATGTCGACCTAGATGAGTCCAGTGGTTTTTCATCAAGTCATATTTTGTAAGCACTTTACTGAAACCAGAAGAACTAGATGTATTTCCTGTGTGAAACGGCACTTTATGTATTGTATACATACATGTTTTATACTTCTAGCTTTTCAGGCACTCAGTCCTGCAGTCACCTTTTTTATGAATTATATTATTGTGTTCATTGGACAAACACACACACACACACACACACACACACACACACACACACACACACACACACACACACACACACACACACACACACACACACACACACACACACACACACACACACACACACACACACACACACACACACACACACACACACACACACCATCATATTTTATATGTGTATTGAGCAAATCAACGCTACACTTCCACTACACTTATGGCCAAACTGCTGGGCTCGCTGGAAAAGCCCTAGCTCTATTATCTTACATTAGAAGATCGGATGAAGACATGGCAGAGGTTTTATGCTGAATTATTGGGCCCCCCGCCCGGTTCTCGCAGGACGTGAACCGGCACCGCCTCTGAATGTTACATCAATGCCCGCCGAATTCCAAATGATTAAGTTCGTTTCAGGAAATGCATATTTGCAGGGTATTATGGGAGCCTGGGCTGCGCATGCATTAGTGAACTCCCCAGCTCATTGGCCGGGATCAGAGCATTGATTGGGGAAGCAGGGGAGCCGGGCTGGTAGTGCTTAATTAGGAAATACTTGTTTGGGTATTATGTGTTTTCTTTTTGTCTTGCAGGGCGTTGTGTGTGTGTGTGTGTGTGTCCTCTAATTGTGTGTGTATGTGTCCTCAAAACAGGTTTGGGTGTTTGTGTTGTTTCAGCAGATTAGTGTCTGACCTTGTGGCACCCAGAGTGAAAGACATATATTAATGAGAGATGCTAGCTAGCGCAGGGGAGGGGGCTAAAGGGTGGAAAGGAGTTGGGATGGGTGGAGGGGTTGAGAGGAGGAGAGGATGGGGGTAGGGAGGTTGGAAGGGGAGGAGGGGTTGAGAGGAGGAGAGGATGGGGTAGGGAGGTTGGAAGGGGAGGAGGGGTTGAGAGGAGGAGAGAATGGGGGTTAGTGAGGTTGGAGGGGAGGAGGGGTTGAGAGGAGGAGAGGGTGGGGGTTATGGAGGTTGGAGGGGAGGAGGGGTTGAGAGGAGGAGAGGGTGGGGGTTAGGGAGGTTGGAGGGGAGGAGGGGTTGAGAGGAGGAGAGGGTGGGGGTTAGGGAGGTTGGAGGGGAGGAGGGGTTGAGAGGAGGAGAGGGTGGGGGTTAGGGAGGTTGGAGGGGAGGAGGGGTTGAGAGGAGGAGAGGGTGGGGGTTATGGAGGTTGGAGGGGAGGAGGGGTTGAGAGGAGGAGAGGGTGGGGGTTAGGGAGGTTGGAGGGGAGGAGGGGTTGAGAGGAGGAGAGGGTGGGGGTTAGGGAGGTTGGAGGGGAGGAGGGGTTGAGAGGAGGAGAGGGTGGGGGTTAGGGAGGTTGGAGGGAGGAGGGGTTGAGAGGAGGAGAGGATGGGGGTTATGGAGGTTGGAAGGGGAGGAGGGGTTGAGAGGAAGAGAGGATGGGGTTTAGGGAGATCGGAAGGGGAGGAGGGGTTGAGAGGAGGATGCCACTTGACACTTCAGTGCCCGACTAATTGACAAATCCATTGACATCATATCTGTCATCATCACTGTCCAGTCCTAACACCCTCCTCACTATCCAGTCCTAACACCCTCCTCACTATCCAGTCCTAACACCCTCCTCACTGTCCAGTCCTAACACCCTCCTCACTGTCCAGTCCTAACACCCTCCTCACTGTCCAGTCCTAACACCCTCCTCACTGTCCAGTCCTAACACCCTCCTCACTGTCCAGTCCTAACACCCTCCTCACTGTCCAGTCCTAACACCCTCCTCACTGTCCAGTCCTAACACCCTCCTCACTGTCCAGTCCTAACACCCTCCTCACTGTCCAGTTCTAACACCCTCCTCACTGTCCAGTCCTAACACCCTCCTCACTGTCCAGTCCTAACACTGTCCAGTCCTAACACTCCACCTCACTATCCAGTCCTAACACCCTCCTCACTGTCCAGTCCTAACACCCTCCTCACTATCCAGTCCTAACACCCTCCTCACTGTCCAGTCCTAACACCCTCCTCACTGTCCAGTCCTAACACCTCCTCACTGTCCACTAACACCCTCCTCACTGTCCAGTCCTAACCCCCTCCTCACTGTCCAGTCCTAACACCCTCCTCACTGTCCAGTCCTAACACCCTCCTCACTGTCCAGTCCTAATACCCTCCTCACTGTCCAGTCCTAACACCCTCCTCACTGTCCAGTCCTAACACCCTCCTCACTATCCAGTCCTAACACCCTCCTCACTGTCCAGTCCTAACACCCTCCTCACTGTCCAGTCCTAACACCCTCCTCACTGTCCAGTCCTAACACCCTCCTCACTGTCCAGTCCTAACACCCTCCTCACTGTCCAGTCCTAACACCCTCCTCACTGTCCAGTCCTAACACCCTCCTCACTGTCCAGTCCTAACACCCTCCTCACTGTCCAGTCCTAACACCCTCCCCACTATCCAGTCCTAACACCCTCCTCACTGTCCAGTCCTAACACCCTCCTCACTGTCCAGTCCTAACACCCCCTCCTCCACTATCACTATCCAGTCCTAACACCCTCCTCACTGTCCAGTCCTAACACCCTCCTCACTGTCCAGTCCTAACACCCTCCTCACTGTCCAGTCCTAACACCCTCCTCACTGTCCAGTCCTAACACCCTCCTCACTGTCCAGTCCTAAACCCTCCCACTGTCCAGTCCTCACCCTCCTCACCAGTCCTAACACCCTCCTCACTGTCCAGTCCTAACACCCTCCTCACTGTCCTCCTCACCCTCCTCACTGTCCAGTCCTAACACCCTCCTCACTGTCCAGTCCTAACACCCTCCTCACTATCCAGTCCTAACACCCTCCTCACTATCCAGTCCTAACACCCTCCTCACTATCCAGTCCTAACACCCTCCTCACTGTCCAGTCCTAACACCCTCCTCACTGTCAGTCCTAACACCCTCCTCACTGTCCTGTCCTAACACCCTCCTCACTGTCCAGTCCTAACACCCTCCTCACTGTCCAGTCCTAACACCCTCCTCCCCTCAGTCCTAACACCCTCCTCACTGTCCAGTCCTAACACTGTCCAGTCCAAACTGTCCAGTCCTAACACCCTCCTCTCTGTCCAGTCCTAACACCCTCCTCACTGTCCAGTCCTAACACCCTCCTCACTGTCCAGTCCTAACACCCTCCTCACTGGCCTGTCCTAACACCCTCCTCACTGTCCAGTCCTAACCCCCTCCTCACTGTCCAGTCCTAACACCCTCCTCACTGTCCAGTCCTAACACCCTCCTCACTGTCCTAACACCTCTCACTCCAGTCCTAACCCTCCTCTCTGTCCCCCCTCCTCACTGTCCAGTCCTAACACCCTCCTCACTGTCCAGTCCTAACACCCTCCTCACTGTCCAGTCCTAACCCCCTCCTCACTGTCCAGTCCTAACCCCCTCCTCACTGTCCAGTCCTAACACCCTCCTCACTGTCCAGTCCTAACACCCTCCTCACTGTCCAGTCCTAACACCCTCCTCACTGTCCAGTCCTAACCCCCTCCTCACTGTCCAGTCCTAACACCCTCCTCACTGTCCAGTCCTAACACACTCCTCACTGTCCAGTCCTAACATCCTCCTCACTGTCCAGTCCTAACCCCCTCCTCACTGTACGGCTCTAACACAGCTGATTCCAGAACTTATACCAGATCAGACCAATGAAAACGTCTGATTGAGTGTGTTCCCCTTGGTTTTCTTTTTAGGTGAGATGTAATGATCTCTAAATCAACAGCAAATGCTGCCAACATCCCCCAACAAGGCAATTCAATGAGAACAATTGGACACCAGCGGTTTTTAGCAAATGGTGCAAAGGAGGCTAGCTGGGTGGGAAGAAACCTAGATCCTAGCAGGGAAAACACTACTCCTAGACTGGAATGGAAGGAAACCTACATACTAGCAAGGAAAACACTACTCCTAGACTGGAATGGAAGGAAACCTACATACTAGCAGGGAAAACACTAATAATAATAATAATATATAATATATGCCATTTAGCAGACGCTTTTATCCAAAGCGACTTACAGTCATGTGTGCATACATTCTACGTATGGGTGGTCCCGGGGATCGAACCCACTACCCTGGCGTTACAAGCGCCATGCTCTACCAACTGAGCTACAGAAGGACCACTCCGAGACTGGAATGGAACACAAGCAGTCATCAGAGTACCTGTGAGTGATCGTGATCGTTACTTGTTCTGTCTCTTTGAGAAAATATATAAAACGGCCAGATTCTAGAAATCTTAATTAGTGCTCTGTCCCCTGTGTGGAGCACGTACCAGCAAAGCCCAGCGTTCCTGCCTTTTCATGGCGTTCCCTGAAATTCCCTGGGGTTCCCTGGCGTTCCCTGACATTCCCTGGTGTTTCCTTGCGTTCTCTGGAATTCCCTGGCATTCCCCGGGATTACCTGGAGTTCCCTGACATTCCCCGGTATTACCTGGAGTTCCCTGACATTGCCTGGTATTACCTGGAGTTCCCTGACATTGCCTGGTATTACCTGGAGTTCCCTGACTTTGCCTGGTGTTACCTGGAGTTCCCTGACATTCCCCGGTATTACCTGGAATTCCCTGACATTGCCTGGTATTACCTGGAGTTCCCTGACATTGCCTGGTGTTACCTGGAGTTCCCTGAC
>NC_060174.1:7960515-8015515 GCF_021184085.1 Oncorhynchus gorbuscha | reverse complement strand
CCTCCCTGGTTAAATAAAGGTGTTCTCAACTAGCCTACATGGTTAAATCAAGGTGTTCTCAACTAGCCTACCTGGTTAAATAAAGGTGTTCTCAACTAGCCTCCCTGGTTAAATAAAGGTGAAATAAACAAACAAACAAAAAACATTGTAAAATGTGCACAAAACATAATATATGTGTATACCTGCAGTAGCTGTATAATATGTGATATCTATGTGTATATCTGCAGTAGCTGTATAATATATGATATCTATGTGTATACCTGCAGTAGCTGTATAATATATGATATCTATGTGTATACCTGCAGTAGCTGTATAATATATGATATCTATGTGTATATCTGCAGTAGCTGTATAATATGTGATATCTATGTGTATACCTGCAGTAGCTGTATAATATATGATATCTATGTGTATACCTGCAGTAGCTGTATAATATATGATATCTATGTGTATATCTGCAGTAGCTGTATAATATGTGATATCTATGTGTATACCTGCAGTAGCTGTATAATATTTGTGATGTGAAGGTGATAAAAAGGTGTGCTCCACTTGATAGGTAATTGCAGCAAGGGATGGTCTATCTATGTCAACACTGACCCATAGTAGGAATAACTTGTACTCCTGTATGTATCAATTAGAATGTAATAGGTAGAAAGTATCAGGTAGCAAGTATCAGGTAGCATGTATCAGGTAGCATGTATCAGGTAGAATGTATCAGGTAGCATGTATCAGGTAGAATGTATCAGGTAGCAAGTATCAGGTAGAATGTATCAGGTAGCATGTATCAGGTAGAATGTATCAGGTAGCATGTATCAGGTAGCATGTATCAGGTAGCATGTATCAGGTAGCATGTATCAGATAACATGTATCAGGTAGCATGTATCAGGTAGAATGTATCAGGTAGCAAGTATCAGGTAGCATGTATCAGGTAGAATGTATCAGGTAGCATGTATCAGGTAGAATGTATCAGGTAACATGTATCAGGTAGCAAGTATCAGGTAGCATGTATCAGGTAGCATGTATCAGGTAGAATGTATCAGGTAGCAAGTATCAGGTAGGATGTATCAATTAGAATGTATCAGGTAGAATGTATCAGGTAACATGTATCAGGTAGCAAGTATCAGGTAGCAAGTATCAGGTAGGATGTATCAATTAGAATGTATCAGGTAGAATGTATCAGGTACAATGTATCAGGTAACATGTATCAGGTAGCAAGTATCAGGTAGGATGTATCAATTAGAATGTATCAGGTAGAATGTATCAGGTAGCATGTATCAGGTAGCATGTATCAATTAGAATGTAATAGGTAGCAAGTATCAGGTAGCATGTATCAGGTAGCATGTATCAATTAGAATGTAATAGGTAGAATGTATCAGGTAACATGTATCAGTTAACATGTATCAGGTAGCATGTTTCAATTAGAATGTATCAGGTAGCATGTATCAGGTAGCAAGTATCAGGTAGCATGTATCAGGTAGCATGTATCAGGTAGCATGTATCAGGTAGCATGTATCAGGTAGCAAGTATCAGGTAGCAAGTATCAATTAGAATGTATCAGGTAGCATGTATCAGGTAGCATGTATCAGGTAGCATGTATCAGGTAGCAAGTATCAGGTAGCAAGTATCAGGTAGCATGTATCAGATAGCAAGTATTAGGTAGCAAGTATCAGGTAGCATGTATCAGGTAGCATGTATCAGGTAGAATGTATCAGGTAACATGTATCAGGTAGCATGTTTCAATTAGAATGTAATAGGTAGAATGTATCAGGTAGCATGTATCAGGTAGAATGTATCAGGTAGCATGTATCAATTAGAATGTAATAGGTAGAATGTATCAGGTAACATGTATCAATTAGAATGTAATAGGTAGAATGTATCAGGTAACATGTATCAGGTAGCATGTTTCAATTAGAATGTAATAGGTAGAATGTATCAGGTAACATGTATCAGGTAGCATGTATCAATTAGAATGTAATAGGTAGAATGTATCAGGTAGCATGTATCAGGTAGCATGTATCAATTAGAATGTAATAGGTAGAATGTATCAGGTAGCATGTATCAGGTAGAATGTATCAGGTAGCATGTTTCAATTAGAATGTAATAGGTAGAATGTATCAGGTAGCATGTATCAGGTAGCATGTATCAGTGCTATTGCTGACATTAAAGTGTGTTTCACCTCATTTTGTTTTCTGTATTCACACAGAACGGCATGGGAGTAGTTTCATGCCTCATTTCATTATCTCCCTATTAATAGGCTCTTTAGATGGAGCAGAGTACACACACACACACACACACACACACACACACACACACACACACACACACACACACACACACACACACACACACACACACACACACACACACACACACACACACACACACACACACACACACACACACACACACACACACACTCCCCCCGACTGTGAGATGGTATTAATCAGATCCCTTCTAATCTCCTGGCTTCAGTGTTTGTTTCCAGCTCTCTCTCCGTAGCGTCTAGCGGGGGCCCCGGCTGCACCAGAGAACACGCAGCACCAGAGAACACGCAGCACCAGAGAACACGCAGCACCAGAGAACACGCAGCACCAGAGAACACGCAGCACCAGAGAACAGGCAGCACCAGAGAACACGCAGCACCAGAGAACACGCAGCACCAGAGAACACGCAGCACCAGAGAACACGCAGCACCAGAGAACACGCAGCACCAGAGAACAAGCAGCACCAGAGAACAAGCAGCACCAGAGAACAAGCAGCACCAGAGAACAAGCAGCACCAGAGAACAGGCTGAACAGGCATCATTATGGATGATGTTATGGATGGTGTTATGGATGATGTTACCGGCAAATTATTTAGACCATCAACCCCCCAAATCCCTCATCACACCCACCCAGCCTCCCCTCACACCCCCTCCCCCTCCTACCCACCCACCCACCCAGCCTCCCCTCACACCCTCCCCCTCCTACCCACCCACCCACCCAGCCTCCCCTCACACCCTCCCCCTCCTACCCACCCACCCACCCAGCCTCCCCTCACACCCCTCCCCCCCCTCCCTCCCACCCCCTCCCTCCCTCCCTCCCACCCACCCACCCACCCACCCACCCACCCACCCACCCACCCGCCCACCCACCCAGCCTCCCCTCACACCCTCCCCCTCCCGCCCACCCACCCACCCAGCCTCCCCTCACACCCCCTCCCACACCCCCTCCCACCCACCCACCCAGCCTCCCCTCTCACCCCTCCCCCCTCCCAGCCTCCCACCCAGCCTCCCCTCTCACATCCAAAAACACAAGGGCCCCTGCTCCTTTGTTTAGCAGGAGGTGGGAGAAGTTAAGCCCTTTTCCAGGCGGGACTGAGAGGGGTCGATGAGGAGGGGGAGGAGGAGAGGTAGGGGTGAGAAGGGGGGGGGTTGGTTGGGTCTGAGATTGTGATGAGATCAGATGTGAAAATGCAACTGATATGGTAATATGTGATTGACGAACAGCAGAGTACATAACAATTCTGTCAATCATTCCTGATAGAAAGCATCAGCCCTAGAGGTCCGTGTTTGATAGGGGGAACCGGTATCACATGGTCTTGAAATAATGGTAAACTACCGGAGTGAGAAGGTGCAAGTTACGAAGGAGAAACGGTGAGAAAAGTCCCATGGTTGACCAACAAACACACACACACAGAATATTTAACCTGCTTTCTTAAGTATGTGTGTGTGTGTGTGTAATTTGCCTGCTTTTTCCCTTCTATTCCCCATATGGGTGGTCCCGGAATCGAACCCACTACCCTGGCTACAAGCGCCATGCCCCCCACTACACACTTCTATTCAATTCCCTCAACGTCCTCCCCCACATCAGCCTCCCTCCTCCCCATACCGCAGCCTCTCCCCCTGTAACTCACCCAAGTTGAGAAATCCTCCCAACCTCTTCTCTCCCTCACCCAGCCCCCCACAGACTCCCTCTCTCCGGTTGTCAGACACCCCTCCTCCTCTCTCCATCAACCTCCTGCCCCCCCCCCCCCCCCCACCCCTTGGATACTCACCCAAGCTGAACAGAACAAGGAACTTGAGGCAGACGAACTCCCTCTGGTCCAGCTGCAGGGAGCGCAGCTTGCCCACCAGCTCCTGAGCGTGGCTCATCAGGTTGTTTAGAGAAGCTCCGGCTTGGGAGGCAATTACAGCATAATCCACCTTGCAGGAGAGGGCACACACACACACACACACACACACACACACACACACACACACACACACACACACACACACACACACACACACACACACACACACACACACACACACACACATTGTGTGTGTTTATTGTCTAATTTATTTCCTCTACGGAATGACAGAAGCAAACTTTGCACGTTACACTTTGATTTAGTAAATATCGTCCAAGCAGTACTATAATAGCATGTTGTAGCCCAAGCAGTACTATAATAGCATGTTGTAGCCCAAGCAGTACCCTAATAGCATGTTGTAGCCCAAGCAGTACTATAATAGCATGTTGTAGCCCAAGCAGTACTATAATAGCATGTTGTAGCCCAAGCAGTACCCTAATAGCATGTTGTAGCCCAAGCAGTACTATAATAGCATGTTGTAGCCCAAGCAGTACTATAATAGCATGTTGTAGCCCAAGCAGTACTATAATAGCATGTTGTAGCCCAAGCAGTACTATAATAGCATGTTGTAGCCCAAGCAGTACTATAATAGCATGTTGTAGCCCAAGCAGTACTATAATAGCATGATGTAGCCCAAGCAGTACCCTAATAGCATGTTGTAGCCCAAGCAGTACTATAATAGCATGTTGTAGCCCAAGCAGTACTATAATAGCATGATGTAGCCCAAGCAGTACCCTAATAGCATGTTGTAGCCCAAGCAGTACTATAATAGCATGTTGTAGCCCAAGCAGTACTATAATAGCATGTTGTAGCCCAAGCAGTAATATAATAGCATGTTGTAGCCCAAGCAGTACTATAATAGCATGTTGTAGCCCAAGCAGTAATATAATAGCATGTTGTAGCCCAAGCAGTACTATAATAGCATGTTGTAGCCCAAGCATTACTATAATAGCATGTTGTAGCCCAAGCAGTACTATAATAGCATGTTGTAGCCCAAGCAGTACTATAATAGCATGTTGTAGCCCAAGCATTAGTATAATAGCATGTTGTAGCCCAAGCAGTACTATAATAGCATGTTGTAGACCAAGCAGTACTATAATAGCATGTTGTAGCCCAAGCAGTACTATAATAGCATGTTCTAGGCCAAGCATTACTATAATAGCATGTTGTAGCCCAAGCAGTACTATAATAGCATGTTGTAGCCCAAGCAGTACTATAATAGCATGTTGTAGCCCAAGCAGTACTATAATAGCATGTTGTAGCCCAAGCAGTACTATAATAGCATGTTGTAGCCCAAGCAGTACCCTAATAGCATGTTGGATTGTGTATAGATTGTGTATAGGCTTGTCTCCCACATGCATCGTCTCTTTGTGCCAGACAGGGTTCAAATACCTTTTGTATATGTTATGTTATGTTATGTTATGTTATGTTATGTTATGTTTTGTTATGTATGTATGTATGTATGTATGTATGTATGTATGTATGTATGTATGTATGTATGTATGTATGTATGTATGTATGTATGTATGCATGTATGCATGTATGCATGTGTGTGCGTGTGCATGTATGCATGTGTGTGTGTGTGTGTGTGTGTGTGTGTGTGTGTGTGTGTGTGTGTGTGTGTGTGTGTGTGTGTGTGTGTGTATGACTGTAAGTCGCTTTGGATAAAAGCGTCTGCTAAATGGCATATATACATATATATATCAAATACTTTTTTTCCCTCACTGTACATCCTGTATATATATATATATATATATATATATATATATATATATATATATATATATATATATATATATATATATATATACAGGATGTACAGTGAGGGAAAAAAGTATTTGATCCCCTGCTGATTCTGTACGTTTGCCCACTGACAAAGAAATGATCCGTCTATAATTTGAATGGTTTATTTGAACAGTGAGAGACAGAATAACAACATCAATAATCCTGAAAAACGAATGTCAAAAATGTTATAAATTGTTTTGCATTTTAATGAGGGAAATAAGTATTTGACCCTCTCTCAATCAGAAAGGTTTCTGGCTCCCCATGTGTCTTTTATACAGGTAACAAACTGAGATTAGGAGCACACTCTTAAAGAGAGAAGCAATCAATCAATCAGATTCCAAACTCTCCACCGTGGCCAAGACCAAAGAGCTCTCCAGGGATGTCAGGGACAAGATTGTAGACCTACACAAGGCTGGAATGGGCTACAAGACCATCGCCATGCAGCTTGGTGAGAAGGTGACAACAGTTGGTGCGATTATTCGCAAATGGAAGAAACACAAAATAACTGTCAATCTCCCTCGGCCTGGGGCTCCATGCAAGATCTCACCTCGTGGAGTTGCAATGATCATGAGAACGGTGAGGAATCAGCCCAGAACTACACGGGAGGATCTTGTCAATGATCTCAAAGCAGCTGGGACCATAGTCACCAAGAAAACTATTGGTAACACACTACGCCATGAAGGACTGAAATCCTGCAGCGCCCGCAAGGTCCCCCTGCTCAAGAAAGCACATATACATGCCCGTCTGAAGATTGCCAATGAACATCTGAATGATTCAGATGACAACTGGGCGAAAGTGTTGTGGTCAGATGAGACCAAAATGGAGCTCTTTGGCATCAACTCAACTTGCTGTGTTTGGAGGAGGAGGAATGCTGCCTATGACCCCAAGAACACCATCCCCACCGCAAAACATGGAGGTGAAAACATTATGCTTTGGGGGTGTTTTTCTGCTAAGGGGACAGGACAACTTCACCGCATCAAAGGGACGATGGACGGGGCCATGTATCGTCGAAAATCTTGGGTGAGAACCTCCTTCCCCCAGCCACGGCGTTGAAAATGGGTCCTGGTTGGGTATTCCAGCATGACAATGACCCAAAACACACGGTCAAGGCAACTCCTATACAGTGTATACTGAAGTTGAGGTGAGAAACATGTGTTGTGTGGATGAATGAACATATTTTGGAAAGTAAAAACAATTGGATTTTCTCAATTGGCATCTTCTACTTGACAGACAGCTCAGATGATGTCTTTAGTATGATGTCATAAGATGTCCTTTTACTATGATGTCAGATGTCCTTACTATGATGTCAGATGTCCTTACTATGATGTCAGATGTCCTTACTATGATGTCAGATGTCCTTACTATGATGTCAGATGTCCTTACTATGATGTCAGATGTCCTTACTATGATGTCAGATGTCCTTACTATGATGTCATAAGATGTCCTTTTACTATGATGTCAGATGTCCTTACTATGATGTCAGATGTCCTTACTATGATGTCATAAGATGTCCTTACTATGATGTCAGAAGATTCCTTACTATGATGTCAGATGTCCTTACTATGATGTCAGATGTCCTTACTATGATGTCAGATGTCCTTACTATGATGTCAGATGTCCTTACTATGATGTCAGATGTCCATACTATGCCTTCTCTCTCTCTCTCCTTTGTTGTCTACCATGCTTTGTCGTCATGCGCGGCAGGTAGCCTAGTGTTTAGAGCGTTGAACTAGTAACTGAAAGATTGCAAGATCGAATCCACGAGCTGACAAGGTATAAATCAGTCATTCTGCGCCCCTGAACAAGGCAGTTAACCCACGGTTCCTAGGCTGTCATTGAAAATAATTATTAGTTCTTAACTGACATGCCTCGTTGAATAAAAATGGTGTTGCTGCCGTGCCATGTCGTTGTCTTAGGTCTCTCTTTGTGTTGTGTTGTCTCTCTTGTCGTGAAGTGTGTTTTGGCTGTATTTTTATTTAATTAATTTTCATTTTTAATCCCAGCCCCCATGGTACTCAGTGATGGGTTGTTTTGAATTTGCCCCAAACAAAATACTTTGTATTCAAGACAAACATTTATTTTGACACATTTTTTTTGCAGTATTACTATAGTGCCTTGTTTCAAACAGGATTTTGGAATATGTTTTATTCTGTACAGGATTCCTTCTTTCCCCTAATAACAATAAGGTTAGTATTGTGTACAGGATTCCTTCTTTCCCCTACTAACAATAAGGTTAGTATTGTGTACAGGATTCCTTCTTTTCCCTACTAACAATAAGGTTAGTATTGTGTACAGGATTCCTTCTTTCCCCTACTAACAATAAGGTTAGTATTGTGTACAGGATTCCTTCTTTTCCCTACTAACAATAAGGTTAGTATTGTGTACAATATTCCTTCTTTCCCCTACTAACAATAAGGTTAGTATTGTGTACAGGATTCCTTCTTTTCCCTACTAACAATAAGGTTAGTATTGTGGAGTAACTACCATGTTGTTGAACCATCCTCAGTTTTCTCACAGCCATTAAACTGTGTAACTGTTTTAAAGTCACTATTGGTCTCATGTTGAAATCAACTGAGTTACTGTAGTAAGGACGCCTGTGTCTTTGTAGTGAGTTTGCCAATCTACCAATAGGTGTCCTTCTTTGCGAGGCATTGGAAAACCTCTTTGTGGTTTAATCTGTGTTTGAAATTCACTGCTCGACTGAGGGACCTTACAGATTATTGTATGTGTAGGGTACAGAGATGAGGGACCTTACAGATTATTGTATGTGTAGGGTATAGAGATGAGAGCCTTACAGATTATTGTATGTGTAGGGTACAGAGATGAGGGACCTTACAGATAATTGTATGTGTGGGGTATAGAGATGAGGGACCTTACAGATTATTGTATGTGTAGGGTACAGAGATGAGGGACCTTACAGATTATTGTATGTGTAGGGTACAGAGATGAGGGACCTTACAGATTATTGTATGTGTAGGGTATAGAGATGAGGGACTTTACAGATTATTGTATGTGTAGGGTACAGAGATGAGGGACCTTACAGATTATTGTATGTGTAGGGTACAGAGATGAGGGACCTTACAGATTATTGTATGTGTAGGGTACAGAGATGAGGGACCTTACAGAGTATTGTATGTGTAGGGTACAGAGATGAGGGACCTTACAGATTATTGTATGTGTAGGGTACAGAGATGAGGGACTTTACAGATTATTGTATGTGTAGGGTACAGAGATGAGGGACCTTACAGATGATTGTATGTGTAGGGTACAGAGATGAGGGACTTTACAGATTATTGTGTAGGGTACAGAGATGAGGGACTTTACAGATTAGTGTATGTGTAGGGTACAAAGATGAGGGACCTTACAGATTATTGTATGTGTAGGGTATAGAGATGAGGGACCTTACAGATTATTGTATGTGTAGGGTATAGAGATAAGGGACTTTACAGATTATTGTGTAGGGTACAGAGATGAGGGACTTTACAGATTATTGTGTAGGGTACAGAGATGAGGGACTTTACAGATTATTGTGTAGGGTACAGAGATGAGGGACTTTACAGATTATTGTGTAGGGTACAGAGATGAGGGACTTTACAGATTATTGTGTAGGGTACAGAGATGAGGGACTTTACAGATTATTGTGTAGGGTACAGAGATGAGGGACCTTACAGATTATTGTATGTGTAGGGTACAGGGATGAGGGACCTTACAGATTATTGTATGTGTAGGGTACAGAGATGAGGGACTTTACAGATTATTGTGTAGGGTACAGAGATGAGGGACCTTACAGATTATTGTATGTGTAGGGTACAGGGATGAGGGACTTTACAGATTATTGTGTAGGGTACAGAGATGAGGGACCTTACAGATTATTGTATGTGTAGGGTACAGAGATGAGGGACTTTACAGATTATTGTGTAGGGTACAGAGATGAGGGACCTTACAGATTATTGTATGTGTAGGGTACAGGGATGAGGGACTTTACAGATTATTGTGTAGGGTACAGAGATGAGGGACCTTACAGATTATTGTATGTGTAGGGTATAGAGATGAGAGCCTTACAGATTATTGTATGTGTAGGGTACAGAGATGAGGGACTTTACAGATTATTGTGTAGGGTACAGAGATGAGGGACCTTACAGATTATTGTATGTGTAGGGTACAGGGATGAGGGACTTTACAGATTATTGTGTAGGGTACAGAGATGAGGGACTTTACAGATTATTGTGTAGGGTACAGAGATGAGGGACCTTACAGATTATTGTATGTGTAGGGTACAGAGATGAGGGACCTTACAGATTATTGTATGTGTAGGGTACAGGGATGAGGGACTTTACAGATTATTGTGTAGGGTACAGAGATGAGGGACCTTACAGATTATTGTGTAGGGTACAGAGATGAGGGACTTTACAGATTATTGTGTAGGGTACAGAGATGAGGGACCTTACAGATTATTGTGTAGGGTACAGAGATGAGGGACTTTACAGATTATTGTGTAGGGTACAGAGATGAGGGACTTTACAGATTATTGTGTGTGTAGGGTACAGGGATGAGGGACTTTACAGATTATTGTGTAGGGTACAGAGATGAGGGACCTTACAGATTATTGTATGTGTAGGGTACAGGGATGAGGGACTTTACAGATTATTGTATGTGTAGGGTACAGAGATGAGGGACCTTACAGATTATTGTATGTGTAGGGTACAGGGATGAGGGACTTTACAGATTATTGTGTAGGGTACAGAGATGAGGGACTTTACAGATTATTGTGTAGGGTACAGAGATGAGGGACTTTACAGATTATTATATGTGTAGGGTACAGGGATGAGGGACTTTACAGATTATTATATGTGTAGGGTACAGGGATGAGGGACTTTACAGATTATTGTGTAGGGTACAGAGATGAGGTAGTCATTAAAAATCATGTTAAACACTATTATTTCACACATATTGAGTTCAATGTAACTTATTATGTGACTTTTTTTTACTTCTGAACTAATTGAGGCTTGCCATAACAAAGGGGTTGAATACTTATTGACTCAAGAAATGTCAGCTTTTAATTTGTTATTCATCAGTAAAATGTCTAAAAACATAATTCCACTTTGACATTATGGGGTATTGTGTTACAAAAAAACAAATGTAAGCCATTTTAAATTCAGACTGTAACACAACAAAATGTGGGAAAGGTCAAAGGTGTGAACACTTTCTGAAGACACTGTATGTATCTTAGATATAAGTTTTACATACAAACTTTACATGTCCACACTCACATAGGCTTAGCAAAAATAACATGGTTGCTGTGGTCGAATGTTTTGGTAGCCTGATTTCAGATGTGTCCGTATAAACAGGATTATTATGGAAATCGTTATTCTTGTAAAGCATACAAACTTTTAATACAAACTATTATATTAATCTGACTGGAGAGAGTGGGAGAAAAAGGAGAGAGAGACAGAGGAGAGACAGAGAGGGAGAGAGAGACAGAAGGACAAAAGGAGAGACAGAGAGGGAGAGAGAGACGGAGAGAGATGGAGAGGAGAGAGACAGAGAGAGAGACGGAGAGAGATGGAGAGGAGAGAGACAGAGAGAAACGGAGACAGAGAGAGAGAGAGAGACAGAGAAAGAGAGAGACAGAGAGAAGAGAGAGGAGAGAGAGACGAGAGAGAGACAGCGAGAGAGAGACAGAAAGAGACAGAGAGAGAGAGAGAGGGAGAGACTGAAAGAGGCAGAGAGAGAGAGAGAGAGAGAACGCATGTTCACCTCTCTCCTTCTCTCTCCTCTCCCCTCCCGATCTCCAGCCCCCTCTTCTCCCATCCTCTGTATCTGGATGCAAGGGTCGGGGAGAGAGAGGGATGAGGGGTGAGAGGGGTGAGGGGTGAGAGCGTGTGAGCCCCCCCTGGAGGTCCCCCAGGCCCGGCCTCCTCATGGTCTGGCCCCGTGACACACTGCAAGCCCTTTCAGGTGCACTTAATATCTGCAGCAGCAGCAAATTTGTCTGGGAGGCAAGTCTATAGCTGCCACTCACAGGAGTCTGGCCATATTACATTTTAATATTTATTGACAAACATTAGCATAATTGACTGTGCCAGGGTTTCTTGGGGAAAGTAGAGGGAGGGGTAGGGCTGTTTCTCTGGGACGGTAGACGGCTGAGGGAGGGGAGAGGTTGGGGCTTCCCCCTAAGCTCAGGAAGGTAGACAGGCTACAGGCTGAGGGAGGGAAGAGAATGGTGTTGTTTCTCTGGGAAGGTAGACAGGCTGAGGGAGGGAAGAGAATAGTGTTGTTTCTCTGGGAAGGTAGACGGCTGAGGGAGGGGAGAGGATAGGGCTTCCCCCTAAGCTCAGGAAGGTAGACAGGCTACAGGCTGAGGGAGGGAGGGAAGAGAATGGTGTTGTTTCTCTGGGAAGGTAGACAGGCTGAGGGAGGGAAGAGAATAGTGTTGTTTCTCTGGGAAGGTAGACGGCTGAGGGAGGGAAGAGAATAGTGTTGTTTCTCTGGGAAGGTAGAAGGCTGAGGGAGGGGAGAGGATAGGGCTTCCCCCTAAGCTCAGGAAGGTAGACAGGCTACAGGCTGAGGGAGGGAGGGAAGAGAATGGTGTTGTTTCTCTGGGAAGGTAGACAGGCTGAGGGAGGGAAGAGAATAGTGTTGTTTCTCTGGGAAGGTAGAAGGCTGAGGGAGGGAAGAGAATAGTGTTGTTTCTCTGGGAAGGTAGAAGGCTGAGGGAGGGGTCCTCGCAAGTTGCATTAATTAAATATGATGAGTAGAATGTTTTAAATCATCAGGAGGATTCGGATGCACACCAGCTTTTCTCTTTCCTCCTCACCTCATCTCTCTGTCTCTCTCTTTCCTCCTCACCTCATCTCTCTGTCTCTCTCTTTCCTCCTCACCTCATCTCTCTGTCTCTCTCTTTCCTCCTCACCTCATCTCTCTGTCTCTCTCTTTCCTCCTCACCTCATCTCTCTGTCTCTCTCTTTCCTCCTCACCTCATCTCTCTGTCTCTCTCTTTCCTCCTCACCTCATCTCTCTGTCTCTCTCTTTCCTCCTCACCTCATCTCTCTGTCTCTCTCTTTCCTCCTCACCTCATCTCTCTGTCTCTCTCTGTCTCTCTCTGTCTCTCTCTGTCTCTCTCTGTCTCTCTCTGTCTCTCTCTCTCTCTCTCTGTGTAGTCTCTCTTTCCTCCTCACCTCATCTCTCTGTCTCTCTCTTTCCTCCTCACCTCATCTCTCTGTCTCTCTCTTTCCTCCTCACCTCATCTCTCTGTCTCTCTTCTGTCTCTCTCTGTCTCTCTCTGTCTCCTGTCTCTCTCTTTCCTCCTCACCTCATCTCTCTGTCTCTCTCTTTCCTCCTCACCTCATCTCTCTCTCTCTCTCTCTCTCTCTCTCTCTCTCTCCATTACTCCCTCTCTGTCCCTCTCTGTCTCTCTCTCTCTCTCTCTCTCTCTCTCTCCATTACTCCCTCTCTGTCTCTCTCTGTCTCTCTCTGTCTCTCTCTGTCTCTCTCTGTCGCTCTCTCTCTCCATTACTCCCTCTCTGTCTCTCTCTCTCTCTCTCTCTCTCTCTCTCTCTGTCTCTCTCTCTCTCTCTCTCTCTCTCTCTCTCTCTCTCTCTCTCTCTCTCTCTCTCTCTCTCTCTCTCTCTCTCTCTCCATTACTCTCCTCTCTCTCTCGGTTCCATTCTCCCTCTCTGTCTCTCTTCTGTCGCTCTCTCTCTCCATTACTCCCTCTCTGTCTCCTGTCTCTCTCTCTCCTTCTCTTCACTGTCTCTCTCCTGTCTCTCCTGTCTCTCCCTCTCTGTCTCGGTCTCTCCATCTCTCCATATCTCTCTCTCGGTCTCTCCATCTCTCCATCTCTCTCTGTCTCTCCCTCCACCTCTCCATCTCTCCCTGTGTCTCCATCTCACTCTCTCTCCATCTCTCTCTCTCTCTCTCTCTCTCTCTCTCTCTCTCTCTCTCTCTCTCTCTCTCTCTCTCTCTCTCTCTCTCTTTCTTTCCATCTCGCTCTCTCTCTGTCTCTGTCTCTCTCTCCTGTCTCTCCATCTCTCTCTTCTGTCTCTCTTTCTCTCTCTCAGAATATGTCTTTTCTCCTCTCTTTTTCCATCTCTCTCTCCCCCTCTTCGTCTCCCTCATTCCTTTTGAGGTGGTGGAAATGATGAGTAAGTGAAAAGTCAACACCCCCTGCCTCCTAAGGTGTCAATCAATTTATAGAAAACCATCTGTGCATGAAATAATTTCAATGAAGGATTGGACTCTTGATGTCAATGCCTTGGGTTATGGCTTCCTAGCCTTAAGTAAAAACTATTTTTGTGACAAATTTGATTTGTCACATGCCCCGAATACAACGGATGTAGACTTTACCGTAAGCAGCTTGCTTACGAACTCTTCCCAACGATGCAAAGTTAAACAAATAACAATAAAAAAATAAAATACACAAGAATGGAGCTAAATACAGGAAGTACCAGTACCATATCAATGTGGAGCTATATACAGGAAGTACCAGTACCAGATCAATGTGGAGCGATATAGAGGGAGTACCAGTACCATATCAATGTGGAGCTATATACAGGGAGTACCAGATCAATGTGGAGCTATATACAGGGAGTACCAGATCAATGTGGAGCTATATACAGGGAGTACCAGTACCAGATCAATGTGGAGCTATATACAGGGAGTACCAGTACCAGATCAATGTGGAGCTATATACAGGGAGTACCAGTACCAGATCAATGTAGAGCTATATACAGGAAGTACCAGTACCAGATCAATGTGGAGCTATATACAGGGAGAACCAGTACCAGATCAATGTGGAGCTATATACAGGGAGAACCAGTACCAGATCAATGTGGAGCTATATACAGGGAGAACCAGTACCAGATCAATGTGGAGCTATATACAGGGAGAACCAGTACCAGATCAATGTGGAGCTATATACAGGTAGCTATATCAGGATAGATAATAATAAGGTATTTGAGGTAGATGTACATGAAGGCAGGGTGAAGTGACTAGGCATCAGGATAGATAATAATAAGGTATGTGAGGTAGATATGTACACGAAGGCAGGGTGAAGTGACTAGGCATCAGGATAGATAATAATAAGGTATTTGAGGTAGATATGTACACGAAGGCAGGGTAAAGTGACTAGGCATCAGGATAGATAATAATAAGAGTAAAATGAAAAACAGAGTAGCAACAGAAAATGATGTGTGACAGTGTGTTTATGTTTATGTTTGTGTGTGTGTGTGTGTGTGTGTGTGTGTGTGTGTGTGTGTGTGTGTGTGTGTGTGTGTGTGTGTGTGTGTGTGTGTGTGTGTGTGTGTGTGTGTGTGTGTGTGTGTGTGTGTGTGTGTGTGTGTGTGTGTGTGTGTGTGTGTGTGTGTGTGTGTGTGTGTGTGTATTTAGCAGTCTTATGGCTTAGGGGTAGAAGCCTGTTGGCATTTTTCCTTTTTATTTGCAATACAACTTGGAATTAAAATATATATATTTTTTTTTTTGGGGGGGGGTATATCATCTGATTTACACAACATGCCTACCACTTTGAAGATGTAACATATTTCATTTGTGAAACAAACAAGAAATAAGACAACAACAAAACATTTGAGCGTGCATAACTATTCACCCTCCCAAAGCCAATACTTTGTAGAGCCACCGTTTGCAGCAATTACAGCTGCAAGTCTCTTGGGGTATGTCTCTATAAACTTGGCACATCTAGCCACTGGGGTTTTTGATTCTTCAAGGCAAAACTGCTCCAGCTCCTTCAAGTTGGATGGTGTACAGCAATGGTGTACAGCAATCTTTAAGTCATTACCACAGATTCTCAATTGGATTGAGGTCTGGGCTTTGTTTCCCCTTAACCTGTTAATCCTACCCCCTACTTTTTCAAACATTCTGTTCAAAATCGCGCAACATTTCAGCGCCCTGCTGCTCATGCCAGGAATATAGTATATGCATATGATTAGTATGTGTGGATAGAAAACAATCAGACGTTTATAAAACTGGTTAAATCACGGCTGTGACTATAACAGAACGTGTGTTTCATCGAAAAGTGCAGGAAAATCTGATCACTGAAAATAGAAAATATATCCATGCGCGACTTGAACCCATTGATAAAGGTGAACCACATTTCATGGGGCTGAGGTTGCAATACCTACAGCTTCCACATGTTGTTTAGACTCTTGTCATTTGCCTAGGTTTTGTTTCTTGGTCAAACAGACGCAAGGCAGCGCATTTATTCCGGTCTCCGACCGGATATTTTGGTTGAGATTTACCCGGACATTATTTCCAGACGACAGCTAAAGAATATACTTCGCCTCGTGATCAATTTTATCGCTTATTAACGTTTACTAATACCTAAAGTTGCATTACAAAAGTATTTCGAAGTGTTTTGTGAAAGTTTATCGTCAACTTTTTTCAAGACGCTATTTTTTTCCGTTTATCACACAGTCTTCATAGATCGATATCTAGGCTATATATGGACCGATTTAATCGGAAAAAAAGACCCAATAGTGATTATGGGACATCTCCGAGTGCCAACAAAGAAAATGGTCAAAGGTAATGAATGTTTTATATTCTATTTGTGCGGTTTGTGTAGCGACGACTATGCTAATTATTTTGTTTACGTCCCCTGCGGGTCTTTTGGGGTGTTACATGCTATCAGATAATAGCTTCTCATGCTTTCGCCGAAAAGCATTTTAAAAATCTGACTTGTTGCCTGGATTCACGACGAGTGTAGCTTTAATTCAATACCCTGCATGTGTATTTTAATGAACGTTTGAGATTTAACTAGTACTATTAGCATTTAGCGTAGCGCATTTGCATTTCCAGATGTCTAGATGGGACGCCTGCGTGTCAGGTAGGAGCAAGAGGTTAAACCATTCGAGTGTTGCTTCAGCAGTATGCTTAGGGTCATTGTCCTGCTGGAAGTTGAACCTCTGTCCCAGTCTCAAATCTCTGGAGGCCTGAAACAGGTTTCCCTCAAGAATTTCCCTGTAATTAGCACCATCCAACATTCCTTCAATTCTTACTAGTTTCCCAGTCCCTGCCAGTGAAAAACATCCCCACAGCATGATGCTGCCACCACCATGCTTCACTGTGGGGTAGGTGTTCTCGGGGTGATGAGAGATGTTGGGTTTAAATACCTTTGCAAGGGACTGTATTAAAAAACAATGCCTTCAATTAATTGTGTAAGGGCTAGCTTCAATCCGTATCGTTGAAGTTCAGCACAGTAGTTCAATTTGAAATTTAAATTTTAAGTTAATTTCTGATTGAGCTGACATGTGCATAATTTATAGTGAACGCAGTCTCCGCTAACGCGAGAACATTGGCTTTAAATTTCTATCCCGCTATAGCGTGGCTCTTCAGCAATACGGATTGAATTTAGCCCCAAATCTTTCAGAAATTTGGATTAGAGTGTTCTACTTCAAAGAGAACAGAAAGTTCCTGTCACGTTCTGACCTTAGTTCCTTTCTTATTTCTTTGTTTAAGTTTGGTCAGGGCGTGAGTTGGGGTAGGTCGTCTATGTTCTTTTTTCTATGTTGTGTTTATGTGTTTGGCCTGGTATGGTTCTCAATCAGAGACAGGTGTCGTTCGTTGTCTCTGATTGAGAATCATACTTAGGTAGCCTTTTCCCACCTGTGTTTTGTGGGTGATTGTTTTCTGTCTAGTGTTTTCTGCACCTTTCAGGACTGTTTCGGTTTTCGTATATTTCACACTGTTATTTTGTATTTTGTTGTTCAGTTAATAAACACCATGAACACATACCACACTGCGCATTGGTCCGACATTTCATACTCCTCGTCAGATGAGGACGAAGAATTCCTTTACAGTTCCTTTAAAAAGACAATGTTATTCGAAAGTAGTGGAAACCTGCTGAATAAATGTGTTTGTTCAGGGAATATTTTTTTGTGCCATTGACATCATATCAAAGACATATCGTGCCGAGGAAATGGCAAGACAATGCTTGTGCATTCATACCCTACTGAACTCAGCCAGTGTTTTCACATGACACCAGCAGTCACATATCTTGTGTTTGAACCAAAGACAGTTCAGTACACTCTGGATAAGAGCGTCTGCTAAATGACTTAAATGTAAATGTAAATGTACAAGACAGACCAAAGAGCTGTATAAATTAGATTTGGGTCATTACATATAAGTTGCTATATCAGATTCCTCCGAAGGCCAATTCCTGACTAAGCTGACAGACAGGAGGTCAGTGAGGGAGGAAAGGGGTGGGGACATGACCTGAAGCTTATGAATAGCTTACATTTCTCCGCTAATCCCCCAGTGGTGCACCGGGGCCATTCTGACAACAGTCCCCCAACACCCATACTGGTGGGTGCTTTTGGTGGTGGTAGTGATGGTGGTTGTGGTAATAGTGGTAGTGGTTATAGTGGTGGTGGTTATAGTGGTGGTGGGTATAGTGGTGGTGGTAATAGTAGTGATGGTTATAGTGGTGGTGGTTATAGTGGTGGTGGTGGTTATAGTGGTGGTGGTTATAGTGGTGGTGGGTATAGTGGTGGTGGTTATAGTAGTGATGGTTATAGTGGTGGTGGTTATAGTGGTGGTGGTGGTTATAGTGGTGGTGGTTATAGTGGTGGTGGTTATAGTGGTGGTGGTGGTTATAGTGGTGGTGGTTATAGTGGTGGTGGTGGTTATAGTGGTGGTGGTTATAGTGGTGGTGGTTATAGTGGTGGTGGTGGTTATAGTGGTGGTGGTTATAGTGGTGGTGGTGGTTATAGTGGTTGTGGTTATAGTGGTGGTGGGTATAGTGGTGGTGGTTATAGTGGTGGTGGTGGTTATAGTGGTGGTGGTGGTTATAGTGGTGTGGTTATAGTGGTGGTGGTGGTTATAGTGGTGGTGGATATAGTGGTGGTGGTGGTTATAGTGGTGGTGATGATAGTGGTAGTGGTTATAGTGGTGGTAGGGGTTATAGTGGTGGTGGTGGTGATAGTAGTAGTGGTGGTGGTGGTTATAGTGGTAGTGGTTATAGTTGTAGTGGTTATATTGGTGGTGGTTATAGTGGTGGTGGTGGTTATAGTGGTGGTGGTGGTGTGGTGGTGGTTATAGGGGTGGTTGTAGTTGTAGTGGTTATAGTGGTGGTGGTTATAGTGGTGGTGGTGGTTATAGTGGTAGTGGTTATAGTGGTGGTGGTTATAGTGGTAGTGGAGGTTATAGTGGTGGTGGTGATAGTAGTAGCGTTGGTTATAGTGGTAGTGGTTATAGTGGTGGTGGTTATAGTGGTGAGAGTGGTGGTGGTGATGGTGGTAGTGGTTATAATGGTAGTGGTTATGGTGGTGGTTATAGTGGTGGTGGTTATAGTGGTGGTGGTTATAGTGGTAGTGGTGATAGTGGTGGTGGTGATGGTGGTAGTGGTTATAATGGTAGTGGTTATAGTGGTAGTGGTGGTGATAGTGGTAGTGGAGGTGATAGTGGTGGTGGTTATAGTGGTGATAGTGGTGGTGGTGATGGTGGTAGTGGTTATAATGGTAGTGGTTATGGTGGTGGTTATAGTGGTGGTGGTTATAGTGGTGGTGATTATAGTGGTAGTGGTGATAGTGGTGGTGGTGATGGTGGTAGTGGTTATAATGGTAGTGGTTATAGTGGTAGTGGTGGTGATAGTGGTAGTGGTTATTGCAGTGGTGATAGTGGTGGTGGTTATAGGGGTGGTTATAGTGGTAGTGGATATAGTGATGGTGGTTATAGTAGGTGTGGTTATAGTGGTGGTGGTTATAGTGGTAGTGGTTATAGTGGTTATAGTGGTGGTGGTGGTTATAGTGGTGGTGGTTATAGTGGTGGTGGTTATAGTGGTAGTGGAGGTTATAGTGGTGGTGGTGATAGTAGTAGCGTTGGTTATAGTTGTAGTGGAGGTTATAGTGGTGGTGGTGATAGTAGTAGCGTTGGTTATAGTGGTAGTGGTTATAGTGGTGATAGTGGTGGTGGTGATGGTGGTAGTGGTTATAATGATAGTGGTTATGGTGGTGGTTATAGTGGTGGTGGTTATAGTGGTGGTGATTATAGTGGTAGTGGTGATAGTGGTGGTGGTGATGGTGGTAGTGGTTATAATGGTAGTGGTTATAGTGGTAGTGGTGGTGATAGTGGTAGTGGTTATGGCAGTGGTGATAGTGGTGGTGGTTATAGGGGTGGTTATAGTGGTAGTGGATATAGTGATGGTGGTGATAGTGGTAGTGGTTATAGTGGTGGTGGTTATAGTGGTGGTGGTGGTTATAGTGGTGGTTATAGTGGTGGTGGTGGTTATAGTAGTGGTGGTTATAGTGGTGGTGGTGGTGATAGTGATGGTGGTTATAGTGGTGGTGACGGTTTTAGTGGTGGTGTTTATAGTGGTGGTGGTTATAGTGGTAGTGATGGTGGTGGTGGTTATAGTGGTGGTGGTTATAGTGGTGGTGGTTATAGTGGTGGTGGTTATAGTAGTAGTGGTTATAGTGGTGGTGTTTATAGTGGTGGTGGTTATAGTGGTAGTGATGGTGGTGGTGGTTATAGTGGTTATAGCGGTGGTAGTGGTTATAGTGGTGGTGGTTAAAGTGGTGGTGCTGATAGTGGTGATGTTAGTGGTGGTGATAATAGTGGTGATGTTAGTGGTGGTGGTGATAGTGGTGATGTTAGTGGTGTTGCTGGTTAAAGGGGTGGTGCTGGTTGAAGGGGTGGTGCTGGTTGAAGTGGTGGTGCTGGTTAAAGGGGTGGTGCTGGTTAAAGTGGTGTTGCTGGTTAAAGGGGTGGTGCTGGTTAAAGTGGTGGTGCTGGTTAAAGGGGTGGTGCTGGTTAAAGTGGTGTTGCTGGTTAAAGGGGTGGTGATGGTTGAAGAGGTGGTGCTGTTTAAAGTGGTGGTGCTGGTTAAAGTGGTGGTGTTGGTTGAAGGGGTGGTACTGTTTGAAGTGGTGGTGCTGGTTAAAGTGGTGGTGCTGGTTAAAGTGGTGGTGCTGGTTGAAGGGGTGGTGCTGGTTGAAGTGGTGGTGCTGGTTAAAGTGGTGGTGCTGGTTAAAGGGGTGGTGCTGGTTAAAGGGGTGGTGCTGGTTAAAGTGGTGGTGCTGGTTAAAGGGGTGGTGCTGGTTGAAGTGGTGGTGCTGGTTAAAGGGGTGGTGCTGGTTAAAGTGGTGGTGCTGGTTGAAGGGGTGGTGCTGGTTGAAGTGGTGGTGCTGGTTAAAGTGGTGGTGCTGGTTAAAGTGGCGGTGCTGGTTAAAGTGGTGGTGCTGGTTAAAGGGGTGGTGCTGGTTAAAGTGGTGGTGCTGGTTAAAGGGGTGGTGCTGGTTAAAGTGGTGGTGCTGGTTAAAGGGGTGGTGCTGACTCACCCCTCCCTGGTCCCCCTCCCTGATTCACCCCTCCCTGGTCCCCATCCCTGATTCACCCCTCCCTGATTCACCCCTCCCTGATTCACCCCTCCCTGGTCCCCCTCCCTGATTCACCCCTCCCTGGTCCCCCTCCCTGATTCACCCCTCCCTGATCACCCCTCCCTGATTCACCCCTCCCTGATTCACCCCTCCCTGGTCCCCCTCCCTGATTCACCCCTCCCTGATTCACCCCTCCCTGATTCATCCCTCCCTGGTCCCCCTCCCTGATTCACCCCTCCCTGGTCCCCCTCCATGATCCCCCTTTGGCCCCCCAACACCAGCTGTTCATTAACCAAAATATGCAAACTAGACCTGGTCCTACACCTCCCCTGACTCTGTCCCCCCCTCCCCATCTCCTCTCCTCCCCTGTCTCCTCCTCCTCCTCCCTCTGTCTCCTCCTCCCTCTTTCTCCTCCTCCCCTGTCTCCTCCTCCTCCTCCTCCCCTGTCTCCTCCTCCTACACCCTCTGTCTCCTACTCCCTCTGTCTCCTCCTCCTTCTCCCCCATCTCCCCCTCCCTCTGTCTCCTCCTCCTCCTTCCTATGTCTCCTCCATCTCCTCCCTCTGTCTCCTCCTCCTCCTTCATATGTCTCCTCCATCTCCTCCCCCTGTCTCCTTCCCCTCCCCTGTCTCCTACTCCTTGTCATCCCTCTGTCTCCTCGTCCTCCCTCCTCCTCCTCCTCACTCTGTCTCCTAATCCTCCCCTTCGCTCTCCTTTACTGGCCGAGACCTGCTGATAGCCAGCCCTGGCTAATCAAACACAAAGCAATGGAGACAGAGAGCGTTTTGTGTCTGTGTGCGTCTGAGTGCTGTATGTCTGTGTGTGTCTGAATGCTGTGTGTGTGTGTCTGAGTGCCGTGCGTCTGTGTGTGTCTGAGCGCTGTGTGTTTGTGTGTGTCTGAGCACTGTGTATCTGTGTGTGTGTCTGAGCGCTGTGTGTTTCTGAGCGCTGTGTGTGTGTCTGTGTGTGTCTGAGCGCGATGTGTCTGTGTGTGTCTGAGCGCTCTGTGTGTGAGTGTCTGTGTGCGTCTGAGCGTTGGGAGTGTCTGTGTGTGTCTGAGCGTTGTGTGTGTGTGTGTCTGTGTGTGTCTGAGCGTTGTGTGTCTGTGTGTGTCTGAGCGCTGTGTGTGTGAGTGTCTGTGTGCGTCTGAGCATTGGGAGTGTCTGTGTGTGTGTGTGTCTGAGCGTTGTGTGTGTATGTGTGTGTTTATGAGTGTGAGTATGTGTTTATGTATCTATCTCTGTGTGAGAGCACTGAGATGAAAACTCCTCATCACTAATAATCAGAGGTCAACTTCCTGACCACTAATAATCAGAGGTCAACTATCTGACCACTATTAATCAGAGGTCAACTATCTGACCACTATTAATCAGAGGTCAACTTCCTGACCACTAATAATCAGAGGTCAACTATCTGACCACTATTAATCAGAGGTCAACTATCTGACCACTAATAATCAGAGGTCAACTATCTGACCACTAATAATCAGAGGTCAACTATCTGACCACTATTAATCAGAGGTCAACTATCTGACCACTAATAATCAGAGGTCAACTATCTGACCACTATTAATCAGAGGTCAACTATCTGACCACTAATAATCAGAGGTCAACTATCTGATCACTAATAATCAGAGGTCAACTATCTGACCACTATTAATCAGAGGTCAACTATCTGACCACTATTAATCAGAGGTCAACTATCTGACCACTATTAATCAAAGGTCAACTATCTGACCACTATTAATCAGAGGTCAACTATCTGACCACTATTAATCAGAGTTCAACTATCTGACCACTAATAATCAGAGGTCAACTATCTGACCACTATTAATCAGAGGTCAACTATCTGACCACTATTAATCAGAGGTCAACTATCTGACCACTAATAATCAGAGGTCAACTATCTGACCACTAATAATCAGAGGTCAACTATCTGACCACTAATAATCAGAGGTCAACTATCTGACCACTATTAATCAAAGGTCAACTATCTGACCACTATTAATCAGAGGTCAACAGACCCTCCTCACCTTGCCTAAATATTAATGCCCTCATCTATTGTTGGAGAACATTTTAGTTGAAGAGCAACGTTTCGGAAACACGCGCCCCATCAATAATGAAGTGGTCTTGTCTCACTGACAGGCGTGCCGGGCGTTCCCGAGCCATATTCATAGCAAGCATCCGTTTCTCCCTCTCTGCCAGTTGACATACTGACTGATGAATCACAGGCTGTGTTGAGGGCCTCGTCAGGAGCCTCAGGCGTCAGCCCTCGCAGGCTCCTCTGGGGCACGGCAAAGGTAAATCATAATAGGTTTTCTTCCCCCTACCGCTATGACTCCACAGGCATGCTTAACCAAGCACTTTATTTATTCACCATTAGGATTCTTATAATAATAATAATAATAATAATAATATATGCCATTTAGCAGACGCTTTTATCCAAAGCGACTTACAGTCATGTGTGCATACATTCTACGTATAGGTGGTCCCGGGAATCGAACCCACTACCCTGGCGTTACAAGCGCCATGCTCTACCAACTGAGCTACGAACCACTAATAATCAGAGGTCTTGCTTGATGCAACAAAAAAAAAGAAGAGAAAATGCATAATTGATTATTCTGGTCACATTAGCTTATACCTATAAGCGTAATCTATTTTTAATGGAGCGGTGACCGCGAGGGGAGCCGGTGTGGTCGATAGTGTTTTAAAGGGTGTTGATGTGCACGTGCTGAGTGTCTGATGAGGTCTACGGGGAGGGTGTGGGGAGAAGGGGAGGGGCGGGCAGTGTTTTGGGGAGTCAGGTGACTTACCTGTTGGCCGGTGACCAATAGGATGGAGCCCTCTTTGGCGTGCATCACCTGACGGAAAATGTGGTCGAGGATGAGGAGCTCGCTCCAACAGTTCTGGAGGAGCTTCATTTGGTCGTCCACCTGTTCGTGAGACAAAGAGAGAAAAGAGAAAATAATAGGTAATTTGTTGACGTTGATGCTAATGTAAAATGATGCTAATGCTAACGATGCTGATGATAATGATGCTAATGATGCTAATGATGCTAATGATAATGATGCTAATGCTAATGATGCTAATGATAATAATGCTAATGCTAATGATGCTAATGATAATGATGCTAATGATAATGCTCTGCCAACGTGTCATGCTACGTTTATTCCACCTATAAAATAAAAAGGATACAAAACGAGACATGAAAACACCTCCCTGACTATATTCTCTTAGTGAAAGGTTATCTGGGGGAAGCGAGGTACAACACTTTTGTGGCTTTTACAAGTAGACACAACTAGATTGACTAGTGTTGATCACTATTTTGATTTTAATTTGTCATTTAAAAAAACAAATCGATTTTAACATTTATTTAACTAGGTAAGTCAGTTAAGAAAACATTCTTATTTAAAATGACGGCCTACCCCGGGCAAACCCGGACGACGCTGGGCCAATTGCCGCCCTATGGGACTCCCAATCACAGCCGGAAGTGATATATCCTGGATTTGAACCAGGGACTGTAGTGACACCTCTTCCACTGAGATGCAGTGCCCCAAACCACTGGGCCACTCAGGAGTCCTATTCCACAGGTGGAATAGTGTGTAGTGGAGGGTAAATGCAGTTCATCCCAATGTTTTCAGAAAACTACATTGAAAGTATAGGGATTGACGATAAGAGTTTACCCACCTGTTTTATCACTACATCACTCGCAGAAGGTAGACACTCTCCCACTATACTGCAGTATCACATAACCGTCGTCCCTTCCCCCTTCCCCGTTCAAACACATCCACAACCCCTTTTTTTTCCCCAAAGAGCCCATGCACGTGCCCGTGTTCGTCAGCATCTCTGGTGTTATCTGTTTGCCCAGTGCCACCAGTGGCTGAGTGATTTCCCAGTTCTCAGTGATTAAGTAGCGAGTTTCTCAGCAACAAGGGGGCTGGTGTCTCCCATCCCGGTTGACTGACGCACGTTGAAGGTAGTCTGATACACTGCAACAACCCATCCATTGTGAACCAGTTATTTCCCAGGGTTCAGCGTGTTAATCATTCCACACCGTAGCCACAAACACAGAACGAACACAGAAAGGCCACATTCAGAAGCAAAAGAATGAGGAAAAAAGACAGAGATTTCTCTCTCACCCCTCCTCCCCCCCCCCCCACCCTTTTCGACAAACAGTGTCACCCTCGATACTATTTATCTGACTTGCGGGATGACGTTGGCTTCGCGAAACGCTTTGGTTGGTGTTGTTGTGGCGAAATGCACTTTTACACGAGTCTGAGAGAATCGTTGTGTTAACAGTTGAGGTCTGTGACGTTGCACTCTGAAAGAGCAATGAGTTTTTACATAAGAATGCAGATCCTTGGTTAACTGCCTGTCTAACAGGTACGGTAACAATTGGTGGAGAAAGGAATGCTATTATCCATTATGGAACTTTGTAAACAAGGCCATTTGTTTTAATCGAAGAGCTGTGATATCACTGAGCTGATGGATATTCTACTGTACGTTAAAAGAACACGTTATTACCTTGAATGACACTGTGGTAGTTTTCAGCGTGACTGTTGTTGAGACTGATTGTTTTGACTGCAGAGGAGGTATTTAGCCTCCACCCAGGCATAACAATGGCACTATAGGCTGAGAGTTCGCTTGGAGCAGCAGGGCTATAGAACATCATAGGCGACACTCAAGCCGATACTGTCTGTCTGTCTGTCTGTCTGTCTGTCTGTCTGTCTGTCTGTCTGTCTGTCTGTCTGTCTGTCTGTCGTTCTGCTCTGTTCTGTTCTGTTCGTCTGTCTGTCTGTCTGTCTGTCTGTCTGTCTGTCTGTCTGTCTGTCTGTCTGTCTGTCTGTCTGTCTGTCTGTCTGTCGTTCTGCTCTGTTCTGTTCTGTTCGTCTGTCTGTCTGTCTGTCTGTCTGTCTGTCTGTCTGTCTGTCTGTCTGTCTGTCTGTCTGTCTGTCTGTCTGTCTGTCTGTCTGTCTGTCTGTCTGTCGTTCTGTTCTGTTCTGTTCTGTCTGTCTGTCTGTCTGTCTGTCGTTCTGTTCTGTTCTGTTCTGTCTGTCTGTCTGTCTGTCTGTCTGTCTGTCTGTCTGTTTGTCTGTCTGTCTGTCTGTCTGTCGTTCTGTTCTGTTCTGTCTGTCTGTCTGTCTGTCTGTCTGTCTGTCTGTCTGTCTGTCTGTCTGTCTGTCTGTCTGTCTGTCTGTCTGTCTGTCGTTCTGCTCTGTTCTGTTCTGTTCGTCTGTCTGTCTGTCTGTCTGTCTGTCTGTCTGTCTGTCTGTCTGTCTGTCTGTCTGTCTGTCTGTCTGTCTGTCTGTCTGTCTGTCGTTCTGCTCTGTTCTGTTCTGTTCGTCTGTCTGTCTGTCTGTCTGTCTGTCTGTCTGTCTGTCTGTCTGTCTGTCTGTCTGTCTGTCTGTCTGTCTGTCTGTCTGTCTGTCTGTCTGTCTGTCTGTCTGTCGTTCTGTTCTGTTCTGTTCTGTTCTGTTCGTCTGTCTGTCTGTCTGTCTGTCTGTCTGTCTGTCTGTCTGTCTGTCTGTCTGTCTGTCTGTCTGTCTGTCTGTCTGTCTGTCTGTCTGTCTGTCTGTCGTTCTGTTCTGTTCTGTCTGTCTGTCTGTCTGTCTGTCTGTCTGTCTGTCTGTCTGTCTGTCTGTCGTTCTGTTCTGTTCTGTCTGTCTGTCTGTCTGTCTGTCTGTCTGTCTGTCTGTCTGTCTGTCTGTCTGTCTGTCTGTCTGTCTGTCTGTCTGTCTGTCTGTCTGTCTGTCTGTCTGTCTGTCTGTCGTTCTGTTCTGTTCTGTCTGTCTGTCTGTCTGTCTGTCTGTCTGTCTGTCTGTCTGTCTGTCTGTCTGTCTGTCTGTCTGTCTGTCTGTCTGTCTGTCTGTCTGTCTGTCTGTCTGTCTGTCTGTCTGTCTGTCTGTCTGTCTGTCTGTCTGTCTGTCGTTCTGCTCTGTTCTGTTCTGGTCTGGTCTGTTCTGGTCTGGTCTGTCTGTATCAACATGACATGTATTCATTCCTCTTTTAATCAAACTGAGATAGGACAAAATACAACGAAGCCGCAGTGACCTTTACCACAAATTCTGACAGTCCTTGTAATTCCTGTGTTTTTTCTCTCATCCTTCCTTTCTGTGGGACGGGTGACTGGAGGCGACATACGACATTATAATGCAGTCAGTAAAACCATCAGGGAGGGAGGGAGGTAGGGGAGGGAGGGATGGAGGGGAGGGTGAACGACTGTACATCTTACTGTATTTTGATACAGTAACCACGAAAGGATGAGAGAAACACAGGAAGCCGGAACAATCGAGACGTGATATACGCTCTTTGTTTTTCGTTATGTTTGTCTATCTCGTTTGTTGAGTACATGTCAACGTGATACAACGCGCCAAAAAAACGAAACATTGGCTCAGTCGTTAGTGAACAGTGTTGAACGGCGAACGTTGCTGGTGGCTGTTTAGTGAGCGAACAAGCTGAAGCAGTGAACTATTGAACGAACAACAGGCATCAGTATTCAATTGTTCAGGCTAGGCAGGCATTTGTTCAGACGAACGAACAATTTGTTCTTTGAACTGTTTAATTTTAATTCATTTCATTGGTGTTAATTGTAGTAAGTGAAGGCTGAAGCATTGCTGGCTGGTGAACCTGGTGGTGGGCTGGGTGTGGGCTGTTTGTAGGCTGAAACAGCTGGTGGCTGGCGGAGGCAATTTAATTGTGGTGGAGCTACGGTGGCTGAGGCTGAGTGAACTGTGGTACAATTTCATTAATTCAGGTACAATTTGTTGTGGCTGTGAAAGCTGAAGCATTTTAATTAGCTGAACAATTTAATTTATTTCAGGCTAGTAAGCGCATTTCGTGTTCAGGCTCATTAATTTCAATTTGGCTGGTGAGTACTGTTTACCAACAACAATTTAATTTTGAACACGGAAAGAACGAAGCTGAAACCGAAACGTGAACAGACCAGACAGACTTGAACAACGAACGAACGAACTGACGAACGAACGTAGAGCTAGGCTGAAACGGCTGGTGAACGACTGGCCATGATGTTCTGCGCCTGCGCCCAACGAGCTCTCGGCCTATAGTGCCATTGTTATGCCTGGGTGGGGCTGCTCACTCTTTGATCAAACCTCGGTGCCGGCAATGATCGCATGGCGCTACCACGGTATCATTCAGGCCAATAGCACGGACTGGTAGAGTGGTGTTCATCTTCGACAATGAGTTCCCATGTCTTCCTTTCTCCGCGAACGCTGAGCGATTAACCAAAGGATCTGCATTCATGTAAACTCATTGCTCGAGAAGTGCGCGTCTGAACTCGATATTAACACAGCATTCTCAGGTAAAGACGCATTCGCACAACAACACCAGCGTTCAGCGGCCCAACGTCATCAGCAAGTCAATAAACTATTGTCGGTGTTACTGTTTGTGAAAAAAGTGAAGAGGAAGAGGAGGGTGAATCTGTCTTTTTCCTCATTCTTTGCTTTCTGATGTGTTAGATTCGTTGAACGAAGCGTTCCTGAATGGTCAGACCTTCAGCGTCAGATCCTCGGCGGCCCACGCGAGCTGAAATCACTCGGCCTGCTGGTACTGAGCAAGCAGATAACCAGAGATAACTGCGGTATGTCTTTGAAAAAAGGGTTGTGAATGTGGGCGAGCTGTTGTAGTGGGAAGTATACCCACGACAAAAACAGTGGGTAAACTCTTATCGTCAAGAATTCACTATACTTTTCAATGTAGTTTTCAGCACTGAACTGCATTCCACTACACTATTCCACCTGTGAATAGAGACTCTGAGTGGCAGTGGTTTGAGGCACTGCATACGTGAGCTCCCTGGTTTAAATCAGAGATATATCACTCCGGCAGCTGAGTCCCATAGGCGCATTGGCCCGAAGTGATCTGTTTGCCGAGTGAGCGTCGTGCAAATAAGAATGTTTCTTGACTACTAGTTAAATAAATGTTAAAATCGGGCTGTTTTGACAAATTGTCAAAGTAGTGATCAGCATATTTAGTTATTATGCGCTGTAAACCGAAAAGTGTTGACCTTTCCCAGTAACCTTTCGCAAGTATAGTCGAAGCCGTAATGCCGTTGTATCTTTTATTTATGGGTGGCATTGGCATATTGCGTTGGCCAAACATTATCGTATTATCATTAGCATTGATCATTAGCATTAACATCGTATCATTAGCATCATTAGCATCATTAACATCGTACTCATCATCAAGATAGCGTGCGTCATTTATTATGCGTCAACAACCCGCAATGACCTCTCTTTCTCTCTTTGAAGAACGGGTGGGCGATAGCTCTCCAAACTTCCAGGCGGCTCGCATCACCGACCGCATTTTCGTCGGTGATACAAACTCCATGTGTCACCGGTATGGCTGAAGTGATCACCTGACCACTTTCCCCTCCGTCGTTCCTCATCAGAGCCACTCTTGGCGTGCTTTATCAGCACCTTAAGCACTATGTCGACTACGCAATAAGCTATTAAAAACTAGATTATAGTATAGTATGTGACATCAATGCCCTTTCTCTTCTTTGCCCAAGACTCTGATTATTGAGTGATTGCCGTAGCTCAGTGGTAGGGAGCATGGCGCTGCGCCGGGGTAATAATTTAGGTTCCGTGTTCCTATATATGCACACATGACAAGCGTCTGTAACATTATTATTATTATTATAAGAACTCCTAATGGTGATAAATACTGGTGCAGCTGCCTGTGGCAGGGAAGCTGGCTTATGATGCCCAAGTGCGGCGACGCCTGGCCTTCAGCACGTATCGATCGTATGTCAACTGGCAGAAGAAGCCCAGATGCTTTGCCAGGCGCCGGCACTCAGCTGGGTGTTTCATAACTAAAATGTTCTCCAACGGTAGATGAGAACGTCAGAGCAGTTGACCTCTGATTAATAGTGGTCAGATAGTTGACCTCTGATTAATAGTGGTCAGATAGTTGACCTCTGATTATTAGTGGTCAGATAGTTGACCTCCTGATTAATAGTGGTCAGATAGTTGACCTCTGATTAATAGTGGTCAGATAGTTGACCTCTGATTAATAGTGGTCAGATAGTTGACCTCTGATTAATAGTGGTCAGATAGTTGACCTCTGATTAATAGTGGTCAGATAGTTGACCTCTGATTATTAGTGGTCAGATAGTTGACCTCTGATTATTAGTGGTCAGATAGTTGACCTCTGATTAATAGTGGTCAGATAGTTGACCTCTGATTATTAGTGGTCAGATAGTTGACCTCTGATTAATAGTGGTCAGATAGTTGACCTCTGATTATTAGTGGTCAGATAGTTGACCTCTGATTATTAGTGGTCAGATAGTTGACCTCTGATTAATAGTGGTCAGATAGTTGACCTCTGATTATTAGTGGTCAGGAAGTTGACCTCTGATTAATAGTGGTCAGATAGTTGACCTCTGATTAATAGTGGTCAGATAGTTGACCTCTGATTATTAGTGGTCAGGAAGTTGACCTCTGATTATTAGTGATGAGGAGTTTTCATCTCAGTGCTCTCACACAGAGATAGATACATAAACACATACTCACACTCATAAACACACACATACACACACAACGCTCAGACACACACACACACAGACACTCCCAATGCTCAGACGCACACAGACACTCACACACACAGCGCTCAGACACACACAGACACACAACGCTCAGACACACACAGACACACACACACACAACGCTCAGACACACACAGACACTCCCAACGCTCAGACGCACACAGACACTCACACACAGAGCGCTCAGACACACACAGACACATCGCGCTCAGACACACACAGACACACACACAGCGCTCAGAAACACACAGCGCTCAGACACACACACAGATACACAGTGCTCAGACACACACAAACACACAGCGCTCAGACACACACAGACGCACGGCACTCAGACACACACACACAGCATTCAGACACACACAGACATACAGCACTCAGACGCACACAGACACAAAACGCTCTCTGTCTCCATTGCTCTGTGTTTGATTAGCCAGGGCTGGCTATCAGCAGGTCTCGGCCAGTAAAGGAGAGCGAAGGGGAGGATTAGGAGACAGAGTGAGGAGGAGGAGGAGGGAGAACGAGGAGACAGAGGGAGGACGAGGAGACAGAGGGATGACAAGGAGTAGGAGACAGGGGAGGGGAAGGAGACAGGGGAGGAGATGGAGGAGACATATGAAGGAGGAGGAGGAGACAGAGGGAGGAGATGGAGGAGACATAGGAAGGAGGAGGAGGAGACAGAGGGAGGGGGAGATGGGGGAGAAGGAAGAGGAGATTAGAGAAGTAGAGACTGAAGGAGGGAGGAGGAGGAGACAGGGGAGGAGAAAGAGGGAGGAGACAGGGGAGGAGGAGGAGGAGACAGGGGGAGGGAGGGAGATAGTCAGGGAGGTGTAGGACCAGGTCTAGTTTGCATATTTTGGTTAATGAACAGCTGGTGTTGGGGGCCAAAGGGGGATCAGGGAGGGTGGATCAGGGAGGGGTGAATCAGGGAGGGGGAGGGAGGGTGAATCCAGGAGGGTGAATCAGGGAGGGTGATCGGGGAGGGGTGAATCAGGGAGGGGGACCAGGGAGGGGTGAATCAGGGAGGGGACCGGGGGAAATTGAATCAGGGAGGGTGAATCAGGGAGGGGTGATCAGGGATGGGGACCAGGGAGGGTGAATCAGGGAGGGGTGAATCAGGGAGGGTGAATCAGGGATGGGACCAGGAGGGCTTTAACCAGCACCACCCCTTTGGAGAGTGAGTCACCAGCCTACCCCTTTAACCAGCACCACCACTTCAACCAGCACAGCCCCTTTAACCAACACCACCGCTTTAACCAGCACCACACCTTTAACCAGCACCACCACTTCCAGCCACTCACCCCTTCAACCAGCACCACCACTTTAACCAGCACCACCTTCAACCAGCACCACCACTTTAACCAGCACCACCCCTTTAACCAGCACCACCACTTCAACCAGCACCACCCCTTTAACCAGCACTTCACCTTTAACCAGCACCACCTTTAACCAGCACCACCCCTTTAACCAGCACCACCCCTTCAACCAGCACCACCACTTCAACCAGCACCACCCTTCAACCAGCACCACCCCTTTAGCTTCCAGCACCACCACTTTAACCAGCACCACCACTTCAAACAATTGCCACCCCTTCAACCAACACCACCACTTTAACCAGCACCACCACTAAACAGCACCACCTCTTCAACCATCACCACCCCTTTAACCAGCAACACCACTTTAACCAGCACCACCCCTTTAACCAGCACCACCACTTTAACCAGCACCACCTTTAACCAACAACACCACTTTAACCAGCACCACCTTTAACCAGCACCACCACTTCAACCAGCACCACCCCTTCAGCCAGCACCACCCTTTAACCCAACACCACTAACATCACCACTATCACCACCACCACTAACATCACCACTATTATCACCACCACTAACATCACCACTATCAGCACCACCACTTTAACCACCACCACTATAGCCACTACCACGCTATAACCACTATAACCACCACCACCATCACTACCACTATAACCACCACCACTATAAAAACTATAACCACTACCTACTATAACCACCACTACTATAACCACCACCACTATAACCACCACCCTATAACCACCACCACTATAACCACCACCACCATCACTACCACTATAACCACCACCACTATAAACACCACCACTAAAGCCGTCACCACCACTATAACCACCATCACTATCACCACCACCACCACTATAACCACCACTACTATAACCACCACCACCACTATAACCACCACTATAACCACCACCACCACTATAACCACCACCACTATAACCACTACCACTATCACCACCATCACTATATCCACTACCACTATAACCACCCCTATAGCGCCACCACCACCTATCACCACTGCCATAACCACTACCACTATCACCACCACTACCTATAACCACTACCATTATAACCACTACCACCATCACCACCACCACTATCACCCTACCACCTATAATCACCACCACTATAACCACCACCACTATAACCACCACCATAACCACTATCATTATAACCACTACCACCATCACCACCACCACTATCACCACTATAACCACTACCACTATAACCACCACCATAACCACTACTATCACCACCATCACCACCACCACTATCACCACTATAACCACTACCACTATAACCGCGCTTTACTACTATCACCACCACCACTCCATACAACTCCACTACCACACCACCACCACTATAACCTCCTACCACTATAACCACCACCACCACTATAACCACTATAACCACTACCACTATAACCACCACCACTAACCCACACCTACTATAACCACCATCACTATATCCACTACCACTATAACCACCCCTATAACCACCACCACTATCACCACTGCAATAACCACTACCACTATCACCACCACTACCACTATAACCACTACCATTATAACCACTACCACCATCACCACCACCACTATCACCACTACCACTATAATCACCACCACTATAACCACCACCACTATAACCACCACCATAACCACTACCATTATAACCACTGCTACACCATCACCACCACCACTATCACCACTATAACCACCACCACTATCACCTCCACTACCACTATCACCACCACTACCACTATAACCACTACCATTATAACCACTACCACCATCACCACCACCACTATCACCACTACCACTATAACCACCACCACTATAACCACCACCACTATAACCACCACCATAACCACTACCATTATAACCACTACCACCATCACCACCACCACTCTCACCACTATAACCACCACCACTATAACCACTACCACTATAACCAGCGCTTCTACTATCACCACCACCACTATAACCTCCACTACCACTATAACCACCACCACTATAACCACTACCACTATAACCACCACCACCACTATAACCACCACCACTACTAACCACTACAACTACAACCACCCCTATAACCACCACCACCACCACCACCACTATAACCACCACCACCACTATAACACCACCAATATAACCACTACAACTATAACCACTACCACTATAACCACCACCACCACTACTACTATCACCACCACCACCACTATAACCCCTACCACCACTATAACCACTACCACTATCATCACCACCACTATAACCACCACCACCACTATATCCACCACCACTATAACCACCACCACCACTATAACCATCACACTATAACCACCACCACCTATAACCACCACCACCACTATAACCACCACCACTATACCCACCACCACTATAACCACAACCACTATAACCACCACCACCACTATAACCACCACCACACCACCACTATAACCACCACCACTATAACCACCACCACTATAACCACCACCACCACTATAACCACCACCACTATAACCACCACCACCACTATAACCACCACCACTATAACCACCACCACTATAACCACCACCACCACTATAACCACCACCACTATAACCATCACTACTATAACCACCACCACTATACCCACCACCACTATAACCACCACCACTATAACCACCACCACCACTATAACACCACCACTATAACCATCACTACTATTACCACCACCACTATACCCACCACCACTATAACCACCACCACTATAACCACTACCACTATTACCACAACCACCATCACTACCACCACCAAAAGCACCCACCAGTATGGGTGTTGGGGGACTGTTGTCAGAATGGCCCGGTGCACCACTGGGGGATTAGCGGAGAAATGTAAGCTATTCATAAGCTTCAGGTCATGTCCCCACCCCTTTCCTCCCTCACTGACCTCCTGTCTGTCAGCTTAGTCAGGAATTGGCCTTCGGAGGAATCTGATATAGCAACTTATATGTAATGACCCAAATCTAATTTATACAGCTCTTTGGTCTGTCTTGTACATTTACATTTACATTTAAGTCATTTAGCAGACGCTCTTATCCAGAGCGAACTGAACTGTCTTTGGTTCAAACACAAGATATGTGACTGCTGGTGTCATGTGAAAACACTGGCTGAGTTCAGTAGGGTATGAATGCACAAGCATTGTCTTGCCATTTCCTCGGCACGATATGTCTTTGATATGATGTCAATGGCACAAAAAAATATTCCCTGAACAAACACATTTATTCAGCAGGTTTCCACTACTTTCGAATAACATTGTCTTTTTAAAGGAACTGTAAAGGAATTCTTCGTCCTCATCTGACGAGGAGTATGAAATGTCGGACCAATGCGCAGTGTGGTATGTGTTCATGGTGTTTATTAACTGAACAACAAAATACAAAATAACAGTGTGAAATATACGAAAACCGAAACAGTCCTGAAAGGTGCAGAAAACACTAGACAGAAAACAATCACCCACAAAAACACAGGTGGGAAAAGGCTACCTAAGTATGATTCTCAATCAGAGACAACGAACGACACCTGTCTCTGATTGAGAACCATACCAGGCCAAACACATAAACACAACATAGAAAAAAGAACATAGACGACCTACCCCAACTCACGCCTGACCAAACTTAAACAAAGAAATAAGAAAGGAACTAAGGTCAGAACGTGACAGGAACTTTCTGTTCTCTTTGAAGTAGAACACTCTAATCCAAATTTCTGAAAGATTTGGGGCTAAATTCAATCCGTATTGCTGAAGAGCCACGCTATAGCGGGATAGAAATTTAAAGCCAATGTTCTCGCGTTAGCGAGACTGCGTTCACTATAAATTATGCACATGTCAGCTCAATCAGAAATTAACTTAAAATTTAAATTTCAAATTGAACTACTGTGCTGAACTTCAACGATACGGATTGAAGCTAGCCCTTACACAATTAATTGAAGGCATTGTTTTTTAATACAGTCCCTTGCAAAGGTATTTAAACCCAACATCTCTCATCCCCGAGAACACCTACCCCACAGTGAAGCATGGTGGTGGCAGCATCATGCTGTGGGGATGTTTTTCACTGGCAGGGACTGGGAAACTAGTAAGAATTGAAGGAATGTTGGATGGTGCTAATTACAGGGAAATTCTTGAGGGAAACCTGTTTCAGGCCTCCAGAGATTTGAGACTGGGACAGAGGTTCAACTTCCAGCAGGACAATGACCCTAAGCATACTGCTGAAGCAACACTCGAATGGTTTAACCTCTTGCTCCTACCTGACACGCAGGCGTCCCATCTAGACATCTGGAAATGCAAATGCGCTACGCTAAATGCTAATAGTACTAGTTAAATCTCAAACGTTCATTAAAATACACATGCAGGGTATTGAATTAAAGCTACACTCGTCGTGAATCCAGGCAACAAGTCAGATTTTTAAAATGCTTTTCGGCGAAAGCATGAGAAGCTATTATCTGATAGCATGTAACACCCCAAAAGACCAGGGGACGTAAACAAAATAATTAGCATAGTCGTCGCTACACAAACCGCACAAATAGAATATAAAACATTCATTACCTTTGACCATTTTCTTTGTTGGCACTCGGAGATGTCCCATAATCACTATTGGTCTTTTTTTCCGATTAAATCGGTCCATATATAGCCTAGATATCGATCTATGAAGACTGTGTGATAAACGGAAAAAAATAGCGTCTTGAAAAAGTTGACGATAAACTTTCACAAAACACTTCGAAATACTTTTGTAATGCAACTTTAGGTATTAGTAAACGTTAATAAGCGATAAAATTGATCACGAGGCGAAGTATATTCTTTAGCTGTCGTCTGGAAATAATGTCCGGGTAAATCTCAACCAAAATATCCGGTCGGAGACAGAATAAATGCGCTGCCTTGCGTCTGTTTGACCAAGAAACAAAACCTAGGCAAATGACAAGTCTAAACAACATGTGGAAGCTGTAGGTATTGCAACCTCAGCCCCATGAAATGTGGTTCACCTTTATCAATGGGTTCAAGTCGCGCATGGATATATTTTCTATTTTCAGTGATCAGATTTTCCTGCACTTTTCGATGAAACACACGTTCTGTTATAGTCACAGCCGTGATTTAACCAGTTTTATAAACGTCTGATTGTTTTCTATCCACACATACTAATCATATGCATATACTATATTCCTGGCATGAGCAGCAGGGCGCTGAAATGTTGCGCGATTTTGAACAGAATGTTTGAAAAAGTAGGGGTAGGATTAACAGGTTAAGGGAAACAAAGCCCAGACCTCAATCCAATTGAGAATCTGTGGTAATGACTTAAAGATTGCTGTACACCATTGCTGTACACCATCCAACTTGAAGGAGCTGGAGCAGTTTTGCCTTGAAGAATCAAAAACCCCAGTGGCTAGATGTGCCAAGTTTATAGAGACATACCCCAAGAGACTTGCAGCTGTAATTGCTGCAAACGGTGGCTCTACAAAGTATTGGCTTTGGGAGGGGTGAATAGTTATGCACGCTCAAATGTTTTGTTGTTGTCTTATTTCTTGTTTGTTTCACAAATGAAATATGTTACATCTTCAAAGTGGTAGGCATGTTGTGTAAATCAGATGATATACCCCCCCCCAAAAAAAAATATATATATATTTTAATTCCAAGTTGTATTGCAAATAAAAAGGAAAAATGCCAACAGGCTTCTACCCCTAAGCCATAAGACACTAAATACACACACACACACACACACACACACACACACACACACACACACACACACACACACACACACACACACACACACACACACACACACACACACACACACACACACACACACACACACACACACACACACACACACACACACACACACACACACACACACAAACATAAACATAAACACACTGTCACACATCATTTTTCTGTTGCTACTCTGTTTTTCATTTACTCTTATTATTATCTATCCTGATGCCTAGTCACTTTACCCTGCCTTCGTGTACATATCTACCTCAAATACCTTATTATTATCTATCCTGATGCCTAGTCACTTCACCCTGCCTTCGTGTACATATCTACCTCCACATACCTTATTATTATCTATCCTGATGCCTAGTCACTTCACCCTGCCTTCATGTACATCTACCTCAAATACCTTATTATTATCTATCCTGATATAGCTACCTGTATATAGCTCCACATTGATCTGGTACTGGTTCTCCCTGTATATAGCTCCACATTGATCTGGTACTGGTTCTCCCTGTATATAGCTCCACATTGATCTGGTACTGGTTCTCCCTGTATATAGCTCCACATTGATCTGGTACTGGTTCTCCCTGTATATAGCTCCACATTGATCTGGTACTGGTACTTCTGTATATAGCTCTACATTGATCTGGTACTGGTACTCCCTGTATATAGCTCCATTGATCTGGTACTGGTACTCCTGTATATAGCTCCACATTGATCTGGTACTGGTACTCCTGTATATAGCTCACATTGATCTGGTACTCCCTGTATATAGCTCCACATTGATCTGGTACTCCTGTATATAGCTCCACATTGATATGGTACTGGTACTCCCTCTATATCGCTCCACATTGATCTGGTACTGGTACTTCCTGTATATAGCTCCACATTGATATGGTACTGGTACTTCCTGTATTTAGCTCCATTCTTGTGTATTTTATTTTTTTATTGTTATTTGTTTAACTTGCATCGTTGGGAAGAGTTCGTAAGCAAGCTGCTTACGGTAAAGTCTACATCCGTTGTATTCGGGGCATGTGACAAATCAAATTTGTCAAAAATAGTTTTTTGCCAAGGCTAGGAAGCCATAACCCAAGGCATTGACATCAAAGGTCAATCCTTCATTGAAATTATTTCATGCACAGATGGTTTTCTATAAATTGATTGACACCTTAGGAGGCAGGGTGTTGACTTTTCACTTACTCATCATTTCCACCACCTCAAAAGGAATGAGGGAGACGAAGAGGGGAGAGAGAGATGGAAAAAGAGAGGAGAAAAGACATATTCTGAGAGAGAGAAAGAGAGACAGAAGAGAGAGATGGAGAGACAGGAGAGAGAGACAGAGACAGAGAGAGAGCGAGATGGAAAAGAAAGAGAGAGAGAGAGAGAGAGAGAGAGAGAGAGAGAGAGAGAGAGAGAGAGAGAGAGAGAGATGGAGAGAGAGTGAGATGGAGACACAGGGAGAGATGGAGAGGTGGAGGGAGAGACAGAGAGATGGAGAGATGGAGAGACCGAGAGAGAGATATGGAGAGATGGAGAGACCGAGACAGAGAGGGAGAGACAGGAGAGACAGGAGAGAGACAGTGAAGAGAAGGAGAGAGAGAGACAGGAGACAGAGAGGGAGTAATGGAGAGAGAGAGCGACAGAGAGAGACAGAAGAGAGACAGAGAGGGAGTAATGGAGAGAGAGAGCGAGAGAGAGAGAGAGAGAGAGAGAGAGAGAGAGAGAGAGAGAGAGAGAGAGAGACAGAGAGAGAGAGAGAGAGAGAGAGAGAGAGAGAGAGAGAGAGAGAGAGAGAGAGAGAGAGAGAGAGAGAGAGAGAGAGAGAGAGACAGAGAGAGAGAGAGAGAGAGAGAGAGAGAGAGACAGAGAGGGAGTAATGGAGAGAGAGAGACAGAGAGAGACAGAGAGACAGAGAGAGACAGAGAGAGACAGAGAGAGACAGAGAGAGACAGAGAGGGAGTAATGGAGAGAGAGAGAGAGAGAGAGAGACAGAGAGGGACAGAGAGGGAGTAATGGAGAGATGGAGAGAGAGAGAGAGAGAGAGAGAGAGATGAGGTGAGGAGGAAAGAGAGAGACAGAGAGATGAGGTGAGGAGGAAAGAGAGAGACAGGAGACAGAGAGAGACAGAGAGACAGAAGAGAGACAGAGAGATGAGGTGAGGAGGAAAGAGAGAGACAGAGAGATGAGGTGAGGAGGAAAGAGAGAGACAGAGAGATGAGGTGAGGAGGAAAGAGAGACTACACAGAGAGAGAGAGAGAGAGACAGAGAGAGACAGAGAGAGACAGAGAGAGACAGAGAGAGACAGAGAGAGACAGAGATGAGGTGAGGAGGAAAGAGAGAGACAGAGAGATGAGGTGAGGAGGAAAGAGAGAGACAGAGAGATGAGGTGAGGAGGAAAGAGAGAGACAGAGAGATGAGGTGAGGAGAAAGAGAGAGACAGAGAGATGAGGTGAGGAGGAAAGAGAGAGACAGAGAGATGAGGTGAGGAGGAAAGAGAGAGACAGAGAGATGAGGTGAGGAGGAAAGAGAGAGACAGAGAGATGAGGTGAGGAGGAAAGAGAGAGACAGAGAGATGAGGTGAGACAGAGAGATGAGGTGAGGAGGAAAGAGAAAAGCTGGTGTGCATCCGAATCCTCCTGATGATTTAAAACATTCTACTCATCATATTTAATTAATGCAACTTGCGAGGACCCCTCCTCAGCCTTCTACCTTCCCAGAGAAACAACACTATTCTCTTCCCTCCCTCAGCCTTCTACCTTCCCAGAGAAACAACACTATTCTCTTCCCTCCCTCAGCCTGTCTACCTTCCCAGAGAAACAACACCATTCTCTTCCTCCCTCCCTCAGCCTGTAGCCTGTCTACCTTCCTGAGCTTAGGGGGAAGCCCTATCCTCTCCCCTCCTCAGCCTTCTACCTTCCCAGAGAAACAACACTATTCTCTTCCCTCCCTCAGCCGTCTACCTTCCCAGAGAAACAACACTATTCTCTTCCCTCCCTCAGCCTGTCTACCTTCCCAGAGAAACAACACCATTCTCTTCCCTCCCTCCCTCAGCCTGTAGCCTGTCTACCTTCCTGAGCTTAGGGGGAAGCCCTATCCTCTCCCCTCCCTCAGCCGTCTACCTTCCCAGAGAAACAACACTATTCTCTTCCCTCCCTCAGCCTGTCTACCTTCCCAGAGAAACAACACCATTCTCTTCCCTCCCTCAGCCTGTAGCCTGTCTACCTTCCTGAGCTTAGGGGGAAGCCCCAACCTCTCCCCTCCCTCAGCCGTCTACCGTCCCAGAGAAACAGCCCTACCCCTCCCTCTACTTTCCCCAAGAAACCCTGGCACAGTCAATTATGCTAATGTTTGTCAATAAATATTAAAATGTAATATGGCCAGACTCCTGTGAGTGGCAGCTATAGACTTGCCTCCCAGACAAATTTGCTGCTGCTGCAGATATTAAGTGCACCTGAAAGGGCTTGCGGTGTGTCACGGGGCCAGACCATGAGGAGGCCGGGCCTGGGGGACCTCCAGGGGGGGCTCACACGCTCTCACCCCTCACCCCTCTCACCTCTCGTCCCTCTCTCTCCCCGACCCTTGCATCCAGATACAGAGGATGGGAGAAGAGGGGGCTGGAGATCGGGAGGGGAGAGGAGAGAGAAGGAGAGAGGTGAACATGCGTTCTCTCTCTCTCTCTCTCTCTGCCTCTTTCAGTCTCTCCCTCTCTCTCTCTCTCTCTGTCTCTTTCTGTCTCTCTCTCTCTGTCTCTCTCTCTCGTCTCTCTCTCCTCTCTCTTCTCTCTGTCTCTCTCTTTCTCTGTCTCTCTCTCTCTCTGTATCTCTCCGTTTCTCTCTGTCTCTCTCCTCTCCATCTCTCTCCGTCTCTCTCTCTGTCTCTCTCCTCTCCATCTCTCTCCGTCTCTCTCTCCCTCTCTGTCTCTCCTTTTGTCCTTCTGTCTCTCTCTCCTCTCTGTCTCTCCTCTGTCTCTCTCCTTTTTCTCCCACTCTCTCCAGTCAGATTAATATAATAGTTTGTATTAAAAGTTTGTATGCTTTACAAGAATAACGATTTCCATAATAATCCTGTTTATACGGACACATCTGAAATCAGGCTACCAAAACATTCGACCACAGCAACCATGTTATTTTTGCTAAGCCTATGTGAGTGTGGACATGTAAAGTTTGTATGTAAAACTTATATCTAAGATACATACAGTGTCTTCAGAAAGTGTTCACACCTTTGACCTTTCCCACATTTTGTTGTGTTACAGTCTGAATTTAAAATGGCTTACATTTGTTTTTTTTGTAACACAATACCCCATAATGTCAAAGTGGAATTATGTTTTTAGACATTTTACTGATGAATAACAAATTAAAAGCTGACATTTCTTGAGTCAATAAGTATTCAACCCCTTTGTTATGGCAAGCCTCAATTAGTTCAGAAGTAAAAAAAAGTCACATAATAAGTTACATTGAACTCAATATGTGTGAAATAATAGTGTTTAACATGATTTTTAATGACTACCTCATCTCTGTACCCTACACAATAATCTGTAAAGTCCTCATCTCTGTATACACAATAATCTGTAAAGTCCTCATCTCTGTACCCTACACAATAATCTGTAAAGTCCCCTCATCTCTGTACCCTACACAATAATCTGTAAAGTCCCTCATCTGTACCTACCTACACAATAATCTGTAAAGTCCCTCATCTCTGTACCCTACACAATAATCTGTAAAGTCCCTCATCTCTGTACCCTACACAATAATCTGTAAAGTCCCTCATCTCTGTACCCTACACATAATCTGTAAGTCCCTCATCCCTGTACCCTACACATAATCTGTAAGGTCCCCATCTCTGTACCCTACACAATAATCTGTAAAGTCCCTCATCTCTGTACCCTACACATACAATAATCTGTAAGGTCCCTCATCTCTGTACCCTACACAATAATCTGTAAAGTCCCTCATCCCTGTACCCTACACAATAATCTGTAAAGTCCCTCATCTCTGTACCCTACACAATAATCTGTAAAGTCCCTCATCTCTGTACCCTACACAATAATCTGTAAAGTCCCTCATCTCTGTACCCTACACAATAATCTGTAAAGTCCCTCATCTCTGTACCCTACACAATAATCTGTAAAGTCCCTCATCTCTGTACCCTACACAATAATCTGTAAAGTCCCTCATCTCTGTACCCTACACAAATAATCTGTAAAGTCCCTCATCCCTGTACCCTACACATACAATAATCTGTAAGTCCCTCATCTCTGTACCCTACACAATAATCTGTAAAGTCCCTCATCTCTGTACCCTACACATACAATAATCTGTAAGGTCCCTCATCTCTGTACCCTACACAATAATCTGTAAAGTCCCTCATCTCTGTACCCTACACAATAATCTGTAAAGTCCCTCATCCTGTACCCTACATACAATAATCTGTAAGTCCCTCATCTCTGTACCCTACACAATAATCTGTAAAGTCCCTCATCTCTGTACCCTACATACAATAATCTGTAAGGTCCTCATCTCTGTACCCTACACAATAATCTGTAAGGTCCTCATCTCTGTACCCTACACATAATCTGTAAAGTCCCTCATCTCTGTAAGGTCCCTCATCCTGTCATCTCTGTAAAGTCCTCATCCTGTACCCTACACATACAATAATCTGTAAAGTCCCTCATCCCTGTACCCTACACATACAATAATCTGTAAGGTCCCTCATCTCTGTACCCTACACACAATAATCTGTAAAGTCCCTCATCTCTGTACCCTACACAATAATCTGTAAAGTCCCTCATCTCTGTACCCTACACAATAATCTGTAAAGTCCCTCATCCCTGTACCCTACACACAATAATCTGTAAGGTCCCTCATCTCTGTACCCTACACAATAATCTGTAAAGTCCCTCATCTCTGTAAAGTCCCTGTACCCTACACATACAATAATCTGTAAGGTCCCTCATCTCTGTACCCTCACTGTACCCTACACATAATCTGTAAGGTCCCTCATCTCTGTACCCTACACAATAATCTGTAAAGTCCCTCATCTCTGTACCCTACACATACAATAATCTGTAAGGTCCCTCATCTCTGTACCCTACACAATAATCTGTAAAGTCCCTCATCTCTGTACCCTACACAATAATCTGTAAAGTCCCTCATCTCTGTACCCTACACAATAATCTGTAAAGTCCCTCATCTCTGTACCCTACACATACAATAATCTGTAAGGTCCCTCATCTGTATCTCTGTAAAGTCCCTCATCCCTGTACCCACATACAATAATCTGTAAGGTCCCTCATCTCTGTACTACACAATAATCTGTAAAGTCCCTCATCTCTGTACCCTACACAATAATCTGTAAAGTCCCTCATCTTTGTACCCTACACTGTACCCTACACAATAATCTGTAAAGTCCCTCATCTCTATACCCTACACATACAATAATCTGTAAAGTCCCTCATCTCTATACCCTACACATACAATAATCTGTAAGGTCCCTCATCTTCTGTACCCTACACATACACTAATCTGTAAAGTCCTCATCTCTGTACCCTACACACATAATCTGTAAAGTCCCTCATCTCTGTACCCTACACATACAATCATCTGTAAGGTCCTCATCTCTGTACCCTACACATACAATAATCTGTAAAGTCCCTCATCTCTGTACCCTACACATACAATAATCTGTAAGGTCCCTCATCTCTGTACCCTACACATACAATAATCTGTAAGGTCCCTCATCTCTGTACCCTACACATACAATAATCTGTAAAGTCCCTCATCTCTATACCCTACACATACAATAATCTGTAAGGTCCCTCATCTCTGTACCCTACACATACAATAATCTGTAAGGTCCTCATCTCTGTACCCTACACATACAATAATCTGTAAGGTCCCTCATCTCTATACCCCACACATACAATTATCTGTAAGGTCCTCATCTCTGTACCCTACACATACAATAATCTGTAAGGCTCTCATCTCTATACCCTACACATACAATAATCTGTAAGGTCCTCATCTCTGTACCCTACACATACAATAATCTGTAAGGTCCTCAGTCGAGCAGTGAATTTCAAACACAGATTAAACCACAAAGAGGTTTTCCAATGCCTCGCAAAGAAGGACACCTATTGGTAGATTGGCAAACTCACTACAAAGACACAGGCGTCCTTACTACAGTAACTCAGTTGATTTCAACATGAGACCAATAGTGACTTTAAAACAGTTACACAGTTTAATGGCTGTGAGAAAACTGAGGATGGTTCAACAACATGGTAGTTACTCCACAATACTAACCTTATTGTTAGTAGGGAAAAGAAGGAATCCTGTACACAATACTAACCTTATTGTTAGTAGGGAAAAGAAGGAATCCTGTACACAATACTAACCTTATTGTTAGTAGGGGAAAGAAGGAATATTGTACACAATACTAACCTTATTGTTAGTAGGGAAAAGAAGGAATCCTGTACACAATACTAACCTTATTGTTAGTAGGGGAAAGAAGGAATCCTGTACACAATACTAACCTTATTGTTAGTAGGGAAAAGAAGGAATCCTGTACACAATACTAACCTTATTGTTAGTAGGGGAAAGAAGGAATCCTGTACACAATACTAACCTTATTGTTATTAGGGGAAAGAAGGAATCCTGTACAGAATAAAACATATTCCAAAATCCTGTTTGAAACAAGGCACTATAGTAATACTGCAAAAAAATGTGTCAAAATAAATGTTTGTCTTGAATACAAAGTATTTTGTTTGGGGCAAATTCAAAACAACCCATCACTGAGTACCATGGGGGCTGGGATTAAAAATGAAAATTAATTAAATAAAAATACAGCCAAAACACACTTCACGACAAGAGAGACAACACAACACAAAGAGAGACCTAAGACAACGACATGGCACGGCAGCAACACCATTTTTATTCAACGAGGCATGTCAGTTAAGAACTAATAATTATTTTCAATGACAGCCTAGGAACCGTGGGTTAACTGCCTTGTTCAGGGGCGCAGAATGACTGATTTATACCTTGTCAGCTCGTGGATTCGATCTTGCAATCTTTCAGTTACTAGTTCAACGCTCTAAACACTAGGCTACCTGCCGCGCATGACGACAAAGCATGGTAGACAACAAAGGAGAGAGAGAGAGAAGGCATAGTATGGACATCTGACATCATAGTAAGGACATCTGACATCATAGTAAGGACATCTGACATCATAGTAAGGACATCTGACATCATAGTAAGGACATCTGACATCATAGTAAGGAATCTTCTGACATCATAGTAAGGACATCTTATGACATCATAGTAAGGACATCTGACATCATAGTAAGGACATCTGACATCATAGTAAAAGGACATCTTATGACATCATAGTAAGGACATCTGACATCATAGTAAGGACATCTGACATCATAGTAAGGACATCTGACATCATAGTAAGGACATCTGACACATCATCTATCATAAAGGACATCTTATGACATCATATCTAAAGACATCTTATCATCATACTAAAGACATCATCTGGGCTGTCTGTCAAGTAGAAGATGCCAATTGAGAAAATCCAATTGTTTTTACTTTCCAAAATATGTTCATTCATCCACACAACACATGTTTCTCACCTCAACTTCAGTATACACTGTATAGGAGTTGCCTTGACCGTGTGTTTTGGGTCATTGTCATGCTGGAATACCCAACCAGGACCCATTTTCAACGCCGTGGCTGGGGGAAGGAGGTTCTCACCCAAGATTTTCGATGATACATGGCCCCGTCCATCGTCCCTTTGATGCGGTGAAGTTGTCCTGTCCCCTTAGCAGAAAAAAACACCCCCAAAGCATAATGTTTTCACCTCCATGTTTTGCGGTGGGGATGGTGTTCTTGGGGTCATAGGCAGCATTCCTCCTCCTCCAAACACAGCAAGTTGAGTTGATGCCAAAGAGCTCCATTTTGGTCTCATCTGACCACAACACTTTCGCCCAGTTGTCATCTGAATCATTCAGATGTTCATTGGCAATCTTCAGACGGGCATGTATATGTGCTTTCTTGAGCAGGGGGACCTTTGCGGGCGCTGCAGGATTTCAGTCCTTCATGGCGTAGTGTGTTACCAATAGTTTTCTTGGTGACTATGGTCCCAGCTGCTTTGAGATCATTGACAAGATCCTCCCGTGTAGTTCTGGGCTGATTCCTCACCGTTCTCATGATCATTGCAACTCCACGAGGTGAGATCTTGCATGGAGCCCCAGGCCGAGGGAGATTGACAGTTATTTTGTGTTTTCTTCCATTTGCGAATAATCGCACCAACTGTTGTCACCTTCTCACCAAGCTGCATGGCGATGGTCTTGTAGCCCATTCCAGCCTTGTGTAGGTCTACAATCTTGTCCCTGACATCCCTGGAGAGCTCTTTTGGTCTTGGCCACGGTGGAGAGTTTGGAATCTGATTGATTGATTGCTTCTCTCTTAAGAGTGTGCTCCTAATCTCAGTTTGTTACCTGTATAAAAGACACATGGGGAGCCAGAAACCTTTCTGATTGAGAGAGGGTCAAATACTTATTTCCCTCATTAAAATGCAAAACAATTTATAACATTTTTGACATTCGTTTTTCAGGATTATTGATGTTGTTATTCTGTCTCTCACTGTTCAAATAAACCATTCAAATTATAGACGGATCATTTCTTTGTCAGTGGGCAAACGTACAGAATCAGCAGGGGATCAAATACTTTTTCCCCTCACTGTACATCCTGTATATATATATATATATATATATATATATATATATATATATATATATATATATATATATATATATGTATATATGTACATTTTAGGGAAAGTATTTGATTTTATCCAAAGCGACTTACAGTCATACACAACACACACACACACACACACACACACACACACACACACACACACACACACACACACGCACACACACATACATGCATACATGCATACATACATACATACATACATACATACATACATACATACATACATACATACATACATACATACATACATACATACATACATACATACATACATACATACATACATACATACATACATACATACATACAAAACATAACATAACATAACATAACATAACATAACATAACATAACATATACAAAAGGTATTTGAACCCTGTCTGGCACAAAGAGACGATGCATGTGGGAGACAAGCCTATACACAATCTATACACAATCCAACATGCTATTAGGGTACTGCTTGGGCTACAACATGCTATTATAGTACTGCTTGGGCTACAACATGCTATTATAGTACTGCTTGGGCTACAACATGCTATTATAGTACTGCTTGGGCTACAACATGCTATTATAGTACTGCTTGGGCTACAACATGCTATTATAGTAATGCTTGGCCTAGAACATGCTATTATAGTACTGCTTGGGCTACAACATGCTATTATAGTACTGCTTGGTCTACAACATGCTATTATAGTACTGCTTGGGCTACAACATGCTATTATACTAATGCTTGGGCTACAACATGCTATTATAGTACTGCTTGGGCTACAACATGCTATTATAGTACTGCTTGGGCTACAACATGCTATTATAGTAATGCTTGGGCTACAACATGCTATTATAGTACTGCTTGGGCTACAACATGCTATTATATTACTGCTTGGGCTACAACATGCTATTATAGTACTGCTGGCTACAACATGCTATTATATTACTGCTTGGGCTACAACATGCTATTATAGTACTGCTTGGGCTACAACATGCTATTATAGTACTGCTTGGGCTACAACATGCTATTAGGGTACTGCTTGGGCTACATCATGCTATTATAGTACTGCTTGGGCTACAACATGCTATTATAGTACTGCTTGAGCTACAACATGCTATTAGGGTACTGCTTGGGCTACATCATGCTATTATAGTACTGCTTGGGCTACAACATGCTATTATAGTACTGCTTGGGCTACAACATGCTATTATAGTACTGCTTGGGCTACAACATGCTATTATAGTACTGCTTGGGCTACAACATGCTATTATAGTACTGTTCTGGGCTACAACATGCTATTATAGTACTGCTTGGGCTACAACATGCTATTAGGGTACTGCTTGGGCTACAACATGCTATTATAGTACTGCTTGGGCTACAACATGCTATTATAGTACTGCTTGGGCTACAACATGCTATTAGGGTACTGCTTGGGCTACAACATGCTATTATAGTACTGCTTGGGCTACAACATGCTATTATAGTACTGCTTGGACGATATTTACTAAATCAAAGTGTAACGTGCAAAGTTTGCTTCTGTCATTCCGTAGAGGAAATAAATTAGACAATAAACACACACAATGTGTGTGTGTGTGTGTGTGTGTGTGTGTGTGTGTGTGTGTGTGTGTGTGTGTGTGTGTGTGTGTGTGTGTGTGTGTGTGTGTGTGTGTGTGTGCCCTCTCCTGCAAGGTGGATTATGCTGTAATTGCCTCCAAGCCGGAGCTTCTAAACAACCTGATGAGCCACGCTCAGGAGCTGGTGGTAAGCTGCGCTCCCTGCAGCTGGACCAGAGGGAGTTCGTCTGCCTCAAGTTCCTTGTTCTGTTCAGCTTGGGTGAGTATCCAAGGGGGGGGGGGGGCAGGAGGTTGATGGAGAGAGGAGGAGGGGTGTCTGACAACCGGAGAGAGGGAGTCTGTGGGGGGCTGGGTGAGGGAGAGAAGAGGTTGGGAGGATTTCTCAACTTGGGTGAGTTACAGGGGGAGAGGCTGCGGTATGGGAGGAGGGAGGCTGATGTGGGGAGGACGTTGAGGGAATTGAATAGAAGTGTGTAGTGGGGGGGGGGTAGCTCAGTTGGTAGAGCATGGGGAAGGGTAGTGGGGACCACCCATATGTAGAATGGCAAACACATGACACTTTGGATAAAAGCGTCTGCTAAACATATATTACATTACTATTACTAAGAAAGCAGGTTAAATATTCTGTGTGTGTGTTTGTTGGTCAACCATGGGACTTTTCTCACCGTTTATCCTTCGTAACTTGCACCTTCTCACTCCGGTAGTTTACCATTATTTCAAGACCATGTGATACCGGTTCCCCCTATCAAACACGGACCTCTAGGGCTGATGCTTTCTATCAGGAATGATTGACAGAATTGTTATGTACTCTGCTGTTCGTCAATCACATATTACCATATCAGTTGCATTTTCACATCTGATCTCATCACAATCTCAGACCCAACCAACCCCTCTTCTCACCCCTACCTCTCCTCCTCCCCTCCTCATCGACCCCTCTCAGTCCCGCCTGAAAAAGGGTTTAACCCCTCCCACCTCCTGCTAAACAAAGGAGCAGGGGCCCTTGTGTTTTTGGATGTGAGAGGGAGGCTGGGTGGGAGGCTGGGAGGGGAGGGGTGAGAGGGGAGGCTGGGTGGGTGGGTGGGAGGGGGGTGTGGGAGGGGGTGTGAGGGGGAGGCTGGGTGGGTGGGTGGGCGGGAGGGGGAGGGGGTGAGGGGAGGCTGGGTGGGTGGGTGGAGGTGGGTGGTGGGTGGGTGGTGGGTGGGTGGGTGGGTGGGTGGGAGGGAGGGTGGGGGAGGGAGGGAGGGGGAGGGTGTGAGGGGAGGCTGGGTGGGTGGGTGGGTAGGAGGGGGAGGGTGTGAGGGAGGCTGGGTGGGTGGGTGGGTAGGAGGGGAGGGTGTGAGGGGAGGCTGGGTGGGTGGGTGGGTAGGAGGGGGAGGGTGTGAGGGGGAGGCTGGGTGGGTGTGATGAGGGATTTGGGGGGTTGATGGTCTAAATAATTTGCCGGTAACATCATCCATAACACCATCCATAACATCATCCATAATGATGCCTGTTCAGCCTGTTCTCTGGTGCTGCTTGTTCTCTGGTGCTGCTTGTTCTCTGGTGCTGCTTGTTCTCTGTGCTGCTTGTTCTCTGGTGCTGCGTGTTCTCTGGTGCTGCGTGTTCTCTGGTGCTGCGTGTTCTCTGGTGCTGCGTGTTCTCTGGTGCTGCGTGTTCTCTGGTGCTGCCTGTTCTCTGGTGCTGCGTGTTCTCTGGTGCTGCGTGTTCTCTGGTGCTGCGTGTTCTCTGGTGCTGCGTGTTCTCTGGTGCTGGGCGTGTTCTCTGGTGCAGCGGGCTCCCGCTAGACGCCACGGAGAGAGAGCTGAAACAAACACTGAAGCCAGGAGATTAGAAGGGATCTGATTAATACCATCTCACAGTCGGGGGAGTGTGTGTGTGTGTGTGTGTGTGTGTGTGTGTGTGTGTGTGTGTGTGTGTGTGTGTGTGTGTGTGTGTGTGTGTGTGTGTGTGTGTGTGTGTGTGTGTGTGTGTGTGTGTGTGTGTGTGTGTGTGTGTGTACTCTGCTCCATCTAAAGAGCCTATTAATAGGGAGATAATGAAATGAGGGCATGAAACTACTTCCCATGCCGTTCTGTGTGAATACAGAAAACAAAATGAGGTGAAACACACTTTAATGTCAGCAATAGCACTGATACATGCTACCTGATACATGCTACCTGATACATTCTACCTATTACATTCTAATTGAAACATGCTACCTGATACATTCTACCTGATACATGCTACCTGATACATTCTACCTATTACATTCTAATTGATACATGCTACCTGATACATGCTACCTGATACATTCTACCTATTACATTCTAATTGATACATGCTACCTGATACATGTTACCTGATACATTCTACCTATTACATTCTAATTGAAACATGCTACCTGATACATGTTACCTGATACATTCTACCTATTACATTCTAATTGATACATGTTACCTGATACATTCTACCTATTACATTCTAATTGATACATGCTACCTGATACATTCTACCTGATACATGCTACCTGATACATTCTACCTATTACATTCTAATTGAAACATGCTACCTGATACATGTTACCTGATACATTCTACCTGATACATGCTACCTGATACATGCTACCTGATACTTGCTACCTAATACTTGCTATCTGATACATGCTACCTGATACTTGCTACCTGATACTTGCTACCTGATACATGCTACCTGATACATGCTACCTGATACATGCTACCTGATACATTCTAATTGATACTTGCTACCTGATACTTGCTACCTGATACATGCTACCTGATACATGCTACCTGATACATGCTACCTGATACATGCTACCTGATACTTGCTACCTGATACATGCTACCTGATACATTCTAATTGAAACATGCTACCTGATACATGTTAACTGATACATGTTACCTGATACATTCTACCTATTACATTCTAATTGATACATGCTACCTGATACATGCTACCTGATACTTGCTACCTATTACATTCTAATTGGATACATGCTACCTGATACATGCTACCTGATACATTCTACCTGATACATTCTAATTGATACATCCTACCTGATACTTGCTACCTGATACATGTTACCTGATACATTGTACCTGATACATTCTACCTGATACATTCTAATTGATACATCCTACCTGATACTTTGCTACCTGATACTTGCTACCTGATACATGTTACCTGATACATTCTACCTGATACATTCTAATTGATACATCCTACCTGATACTTGCTACCTGATACATTCTACCTGATACATGCTACCTGATACATGCTACCTGATTCTTTACCTGATACATGTTACCTGATACATTCTACCTGATACATGCTACCTGATACATTCTACCTGATACATGCTACCTGATACTTGCTACCTGATACATTCTACCTGATACATGCTACCTGATACATGTTATCTGATACATGCTACCTGATACATGCTACCTGATACATGCTACCTGATACATGCTACCTGATACATTCTACCTGTTACATGCTACCTGATACATTCTACCTGATACTTGCTACCTGATACATTCTACCTGATACATGCTACCTGGATACATTCTACCTGATACATGCTACCTGATACATGCTACCTGATACTTGCTACCTGATACTTTCTACCTATTACATTCTAATTGATACATACAGTGAGCACAAGTTATTCCTACTATGGGTCAGTGTTGACAGATAGACCATCCCTTGCTGCAAATTACCTATCAAGTGGGAGCACACCTTTTATCACCTTCACATCACAAATATTATACAGCTACTGCAGGTATACATAGATATCACATATTACAGCTACTGCAGATATACACATAGATATCATATATTATACAGCTACTGCAGGTATACACATAGATATCATATATTATACAGCTACTGCAGGTATACACATAGATATCACATATTATACAGCTACTGCAGATATACACATAGATATCATATATTATACAGCTACTGCAGGTATACACATAGATATCATATATTATACAGCTACTGCAGGTATACACATAGATATCATATATTATACAGCTACTGCAGATATACACATAGATATCACATATTATACAGCTACTGCAGGTATACACATATATTATGTTTTGTGCACATTTTACAATGTTTTTTGTTTGTTTGTTTATTTCACCTTTATTTAACCAGGGAGGCTAGTTGAGAACACCTTTATTTAACCAGGTAGGCTAGTTGAGAACACCTTGATTTAACCATGTAGGCTAGTTGAGAACACCTTTATTTAACCAGGGAGGCTAGTTGAGAACACCTTGATTTAACCAGGAGGCCAGTTGAGAACACCTTGATTTAACCATGTAGGCTAGTTGAGAACACCTTGATTTAACCAGGGAGGCCAGTTGAGAACACCTTGATTTAACCATGTAGGCTAGTTGAGAACACCTTGATTTAACCAGGGAGGCTAGTTGAGAACACCTTGATTTAACCAGGGAGGCCAGTTGAGAACACCTTGATTTAACCATGTAGGCTAGTTGAGAACACCTTGATTTAACCAGGAGGCCAGTTGAGAACACCTTGATTTAACCATGTAGGCTAGTTGAGAACACCTTGATTTAACCATGTAGGCTAGTTGAGAACACCTTTATTTAACCATGTAGGCTAGTTGGAGAACACCTTGATTTAACCAGGGAGGCCAGTTGAGAACACCTTGATTTAACCAGGGAGGCCAGTTGAGAACACCTTGATTTAACCAGGGAGGCCAGTTGAGAACACCTTGATTTAACCAGGGAGGCCAGTTGAGAACACCTTTATTTAACCAGGGAGGCCAGTTGAGAACACCTTTATTTAACCAGGTAGGCCAGTTGAGAACAAGTTCTCATTTACAACTGCGACCTGGCCAAGATAAAGCATAGCAGTGTGAACAGACAACACAGAGTTACACATGGAGTAAAACAAACATACAGTCCATAATACAGTAGAAAAATAAGTCTATATACAACGTGAGCAAATGAGGTGAGATAAGGGAGGTAAAAGGCAATAACAAGGCCATGTTGTGTAGAGAGTTAATATACAGTAGTTAGTGTACCTCCAACCTTTACCTTCCCTCATGGCTTGACAGTCAATTCTCTAGTTGAGATGAGTGTTACACAATAATAGAGCATCTTGAACCAGATTGACTGGCATTTGGATGTATAGACATTCCTTTAAAGCCTTTTGGTCGAGAGTTGCTTGGTAGAATTCTGATCACCTGAAGGTAGAGATGTGAAATAAAGGAATCAGTCAGTCCAAGGCCACACACACACACACACACACACACACACACACACACACACACACACACACACACACACACACACACACACACACACACACACACACACACACACACACACACACACACACACACACACACACACACACACACACACACACACACACCAATCCTGGACAGGTCTCTTCTCTTAAATATGTAGCCCATCACATTTAAGCTCAAAGCCTTTTAAAGGAAATCAAAGGTTCATCTCCCCTGACCTGACATTGGTCTACCCCACAGCGCTAACCCTGGCGTTCTCAATCAGAGCGCCAACACTATTGCGATCAGTCAGTGTCGCTAACTGCTTGGCTCTTTGTAAAGCTGCCCGTCAATAAAGAAAGGGATAGATTGCTTTGGACCTGCAGCGTGTGTGGTGTTAAATAAGAGAGAGAGATGGAGAGATGGAGAGAGAGAGAGAGAGAGAGAGAGAGAGAGAGAGAGAGAGAGAGAGAGGGAGGGAGAGAGAGAGAGACGGAGAGACAGAGAGAGAGAGGGAGGGGGAGAGAGAGACGG
>NC_060174.1:7953299-7960015 GCF_021184085.1 Oncorhynchus gorbuscha | reverse complement strand
AATCAGAGGTCAACTATCAACTAATAATAGGTCAACTATCTGACCACTAATAATCAGAGGTCAACTATCTGACCACTAATAATCAGAGGTCAACTATCTGACCACTATTAATCAAAGGTCAACTATCTGACCACTATTAATCAGAGGTCAACAGACCCTCCTCACCTTGCCTAAATATTAATGCCCTCATCTATTGTTGGAGAACATTTTAGTTGAAGAGCAACGTTTCGGAAACACGCGCCCCATCAATAATGAAGTGGTCTTGTCTCACTGACAGGCGTGCCGGGCGTTCCCGAGCCATATTCATAGCAAGCATCCGTTTCTCCCTCTCTGCCAGTTGACATACTGACTGATGAATCACAGGCTGTGTTGAGGGCCTCGTCAGGAGCCTCAGGCGTCAGCCCTCGCAGGCTCCTCTGGGGCACGGCAAAGGTAAATCATAATAGGTTTTCTTCCCCCTACCGCTATGACTCCACAGGCATGCTTAACCAAGCACTTTATTTATTCACCATTAGGATTCTTATAATAATAATAATAATAATAATAATATATGCCATTTAGCAGACGCTTTTATCCAAAGCGACTTACAGTCATGTGTGCATACATTCTACGTATAGGTGGTCCCGGGAATCGAACCCACTACCCTGGCGTTACAAGCGCCATGCTCTACCAACTGAGCTACGAACCACTAATAATCAGAGGTCTTGCTTGATGCAACAAAAAAAAAGAAGAGAAAATGCATAATTGATTATTCTGGTCACATTAGCTTATACCTATAAGCGTAATCTATTTTTAATGGAGCGGTGACCGCGAGGGGAGCCGGTGTGGTCGATAGTGTTTTAAAGGGTGTTGATGTGCACGTGCTGAGTGTCTGATGAGGTCTACGGGGAGGGTGTGGGGAGAAGGGAGGGGCGGGCAGTGTTTTGGGGGAGTCAGGTGACTTACCTGTTGGCCGGTGACCAATAGGATGGAGCCCTCTTTGGCGTGCATCACCTGACGGAAAATGTGGTCGAGGATGAGGAGCTCGCTCCAACAGTTCTGGAGGAGCTTCATTTGGTCGTCCACCTGTTCGTGAGACAAAGAGAGAAAAGAGAAAATAATAGGTAATTTGTTGACGTTGATGCTAATGTAAAATGATGCTAATGCTAACGATGCTGATGATAATGATGCTAATGATGCTAATGATGCTAATGATAATGATGCTAATGCTAATGATGCTAATGATAATAATGCTAATGCTAATGATGCTAATGATAATGATGCTAATGATAATGCTCTGCCAACGTGTCATGCTACGTTTATTCCACCTATAAAATAAAAAGGATACAAAAACGAGACATGAAAACACCTCCTGACTATATTCTCTTAGTGAAAGGTTATCTGGGGAAGCGAGGTACAACACTTTTGTGGCTTTTACAAGTAGACACAACTAGATTGACTAGTGTTGATCACTATTTTGATTTTAATTTGTCATTTAAAAAAACAAATCGATTTTAACATTTATTTAACTAGGTAAGTCAGTTAAGAAAACATTCTTATTTAAAATGACGGCCTACCCGGGCAAACCCGGACGACGCTGGGCCAATTGCCGCCCTATGGGACTCCCAGTCACAGCCGGAAGTGATATATCCTGGATTTGAACCAGGGACTGTAGTGACACCTCTTCCACTGAGATGCAGTGCCCCAAACCACTGGGCCACTCAGGAGTCCTATTCCACAGGTGGAATAGTGTGTAGTGGAGGGTAAATGCAGTTCATCCCAATGTTTTCAGAAAACTACATTGAAAGTATAGGGATTGACGATAAGAGTTTACCCACCTGTTTTATCACTACATCACTCGCAGAAGGTAGACACTCTCCCACTATACTGCAGTATCACATAACCGTCGTCCCTTCCCCCTTCCCCGTTCAAACACATCCACAACCCCTTTTTTTTCCCCAAAGAGCCCATGCACGTGCCCGTGTTCGTCAGCATCTCTGGTGTTATCTGTTTGCCCAGTGCCACCAGTGGCTGAGTGATTTCCCAGTTCTCAGTGATTAAGTAGCGAGTTTCTCAGCAACAAGGGGCTGGTGTCTCCCATCCCGGTTGACTGACGCACGTTGAAGGTAGTCTGATACACTGCAACAACCCATCCATTGTGAACCAGTTATTTCCCAGGGTTCAGCGTGTTAATCATTCCACACCGTAGCCACAAACACAGAACGAACACAGAAAGGCCACATTCAGAAGCAAAAGAATGAGGAAAAAAGACAGAGATTTCTCTCTCACCCCTCCTTCCCCCCCACCCTTTTCGACAAACAGTGTCACCCTCGATACTATTTATCTGACTTGCGGGATGACGTTGGCTTCGCGAAACGCTTTGGTTGGTGTTGTTGTGGCGAAATGCACTTTTACACGAGTCTGAGAGAATCGTTGTGTTAACAGTTGAGGTCTGTGACGTTGCACTCTGAAAGAGCAATGAGTTTTTACATAAGAATGCAGATCCTTGGTTAACTGCCTGTCTAACAGGTACGGTAACAATTGGTGGAGAAAGGAATGCTATTATCCATTATGGAACTTTGTAAACAAGGCCATTTGTTTTAATCGAAGAGCTGTGATATCACTGAGCTGATGGATATTCTACTGTACGTTAAAAGAACACGTTATTACCTTGAATGACACTGTGGTAGTTTTCAGCGTAACTGTTGTTGAGACTGATTGTTTTGACTGCAGAGGAGGTATTTAGCCTCCACCCAGGCATAACAATGGCACTATAGGCTGAGAGTTCGCTTGGAGCAGCAGGGCTATAGAACATCATAGGCGACACTCAAGCCGATACTGTCTGTCTGTCTGTCTGTCTGTCTGTCTGTCTGTCTGTCTGTCTGTCTGTCTGTCTGTCTGTCTGTCTGTCTGTCTGTCTGTCTGTCTGTCTGACTGACGTTCTGTTCTGTTCTGTTCTGTTCTGTTCTGTTCTGTTCTGTTCTGTTCTGTCTGTCTGTCTGTCTGTCTGTCTGTCTGTCTGTCTGTCTGTCTGTCTGTCTGTCTGACTGTTCTGTCCTGTCCTGTCCTGTCCTGTTCGTCTGTCTGTCTGTCGTTCTGTCTGTCTGTCTGTCTGTCTGTCTGTCTGTCTGTCTGTCTGTCTGTCTGTCTGTCTGTCTGTCTGTCTGTCTGTCTGTCTGTCTGTCTGTCTGTCTGTCTGTCTGTCTGTCTGTCGTTCTGCTCTGTTCTGTTCGTCTGTCTGTCTGTCTGTCTGTCTGTCTGTCTGTCTGTCTGTCTGTCTGTCTGTCTGTCTGTCTGTCTGTCTGTCTGTCTGTCTGTCTGTCTGTCTGTCTGTCTGTCTGTCTGTCTGTCGTTCTGTTCTGTTCTGTCTGTCTGTCTGTCTGTCTGTCTGTCTGTCTGTCTGTCTGTCTGTCTGTCTGTCTGTCTGTCTGTCTGTCTGTCTGTCTGTCTGTCTGTCTGTCTGTCTGTCTGTCTGTCTGTCTGTCTGTTCTGTTCTGTTCTGTCTGTCTGTCTGTCTGTCTGTCTGTCTGTCAAATCAAATCAAATCAAATTTTATTTGTCACATACACATGGTTAGCAGATGTTAATGCGAGTGTAGCGAAATGCTTGTGCTTCTAGTTCCGACAATGCAGTGATAACCAACAAGTAATCTAACTAACAATTCCAAAACTACTGTCTTATACACAGTGTAAGGGGATAAGGAACATGTACATAAGGATATATGAATGAGTGATGGTACAGAGCAGCATACAGTAGATGGTATCGAGTACAGTATATACATATGAGATGAGTGTGTAGACAAAGTAAACAAAGTGGCATAGTTAAAGTGGCTAGTGATACATGTGTTACATAAGGATGCAGTCGATGTTGTAGAGTACAGTATATACATATGCATATGAGATGAATAATGTAGGGTAAGTAACATTATATAAGGTAGCATTGTTTAAAGTGGCTAGTGATATATATATATATATATATATATATATATATATATATATATATATATTTACATCATTTCCATCAATTCCCATTATTAAAATGGCTGGAGTTGGGTCAGTGTCAATGACAGTGTGTTGGCAGCAGCCACTCAATGTTAGTGGTGGCTATTTAACAGTCTGATGGCCTTGAGATAGAAGCTGTTTTTCAGTCTCTCGGTCCCAGCTTTGATGCACCTGTACTGACCTCGCCTTCTGGATGATAGCGGGGTGAACAGGCAGTGGTTCGGGTGGTTGATGTCCTTGATGATCTTTATGGCCTTTCTGTAACAACGGGTGGTGTAGGTGTCCTGGAGGGCAGGTAGTTTGCCCCCGGTGATGCGTTGTGCAGTCCTCACTACCCTCTGGAGAGCCTTACGGTTGAGGCGGAGCAGTTGCCGTACCAGGCGGTGATACAGCCCGCCAGGATGCTCTCGATTGTGCATCTGTAGAAGTTTGTGAGTGCTTTTGGTGACAAGCCGAATTTTTCAGCCTCCTGAGGTTGAATAGGCGCTGCTGCGCCTTCTTCACGACGCTGTCAGTGTGAGTGGACCAATTCAGTTTGTCTGTGATGTGTATGCCGAGGAACTTAAAACTAGCTACCCTCTCCACTACTGTTCCATCGATGTGGATAGGGGGTGTTCCTCTGCTGTTTCCTGAAGTCCACAATCATCTCCTTAGTTTTGTTGACGTTGAGTGTGAGGTTATTTTCCTGACACCACACTCCAAGGGCCCTCACCTCCTCCCTGTAGGCCGTCTCGTCGTTGTTGGTAATCAAGCCTACCACTGTTGTGTCGTCCGCAAACTTGATGATTGAGTTGGAGGCGTGCGTGGCCACGCAGTCGTGGGTGAACAGGGAGTACAGGAGAGGGCTCAGAACGCACCCTTGTGGGGCCCCCCGTGTTGAGGATCAGCGGGGGGAGGAGATGTTGTTGCCTACCCTCACCACCTGGGGCGGCCCGTCAGGAAGTCCAGTACCCAGTTGCACAGGGCGGGGTCGAGACCCAGGGTCTCGAGCTTGATGACGAGCTTGGAGGGTACTATGGTGTTGAATGCCGAGCTGTAGTCGATGAACAGCATTCTCACATAGGTATTCCTCTTGTCCAGGTGGGTTAGGGCAGTGTGCAGTGTGGTTGAGATTGCATCGTCTGTGGACCTATTTGGGCGGTAAGCAAATTGGAGTGGGTCTAGGGTGTCAGGTAGGGTGGAGGTGATATGGTCCTTGACTAGTCTCTCAAAGCACTTCATGATGACGGAAGTGAGTGCTACGGGGCGGTAGTCGTTTAGCTCAGTTACCTTAGCTTTCTTGGGAACAGGAACAATGGTGGCCCTCTTGAAGCATGTGGGAACAGCAGACTGGTATAGGGATTGATTGAATATGTCCGTAAACACACCGGCCAGCTGGTCTGCGCATGCTCGGAGGGCGCGGCTGGGGATGCCGTCTGGGCCTGCAGCCTTGCGAGGGTTAACACGTTTAAATGTCTTACTCACCTCGGCTGCAGTGAAGGAGAGACCGCATGTTTCCGTTGCAGGCCGTGTCAGTGGCACTGTATTGTCCTCAAAGCGGGCAAAAAAGTTATTTAGTCTGCCTGGGAGCAAGACATCCTGGTCCGTGACTGGGCTGGATTTCATCTTGTAGTCCGTGATTGACTGTAGACCCTGCCACATGCCTCTTGTGTCTGAGCCATTGAATTGAGATTCCACTTTGTCTCTGTACTGACGCTTAGCTTGTTTAATAGCCTTACGGAGGGAATAGCTGCACTGTTTGTATTCAGTCATGTTGCCAGACACCTTGCCCTGATTAAAAGCAGTGGTTCGCGCTTTCAGTTTCACGCGAATGCTGCCATCAATCCACGGTTTCTGGTTAGGGAATGTTTTTATCGTTGCTATGGGAACGACATCTTCGACGCACGTTCTAATGAACTCGCACACCGAATCAGCGTATTCGTCAATATTTCCATCTGACGCAATACGAAACATGTCCCAGTCCACGTGATGGAAGCAGTCTTGGAGTGTAGAGTCAGCTTGTACTGACCAGCGTTGGACAGACCTCAGCGTGGGAGCCTCTTGTTTTAATTTCTGTCTGTAGGCAGGGATCAGCAAAATGGAGTCGTGGTCAGCTTTTCGAAAGGGGGCGGGGCAGGGCCTTATATGCGTCGCGGAAGTTAGAGTAACAATGATCCAAGGTTTTACCACCCCTGGTTGCGCAATCGATATGCTGATAAAATTTAGGGAGTCTTGTTTTCAGATTGGCTTTGTTAAAATCCCCAGCTACAATGAATGCAGCCTCCGGATAAATGTTTTCCAGTTTGCAAAGAGTTAAATAAAGTTCGTTCAGAGCCATCGATGTGTCTGCTTGGGGGGGATATATACGGCTGTGATTATAATCGAAGAGAATTCTCTTGGAAGATAATGCGGTCTACATTTGATTGTGAGGAATTCTAAATCAGGTGAACAGAAGGATTTGAGTTCCTGTATGTTTTCTTCATCACACCATGTCCTGTTAGTCATGAGGCATACGCCCCCTCCACTCTTCTTACCAGAGAGATGTTTGTTTCTGTCGGCGCGATGCGTGGAGAAACCCGTTGGCTGCACCGCCCTGGATAGCGTCTTCCCAGTAAGCCATGTCTCCGTAAAGCAGAGAACGTTGCAGTCTCTGATGTCCCTCTGGAATGCCACCCTTGCTCGGATTTCATCAACCTTGTTGTCGAGAGACTGGACATTGGCAAGAAGAATACTGGGAAGTGGTGCGCGATGTGCCCT
>NC_060174.1:7925799-7950799 GCF_021184085.1 Oncorhynchus gorbuscha | reverse complement strand
TCTGGCAGCATCACTCCAGACAGAACTTCCTTTCTGGCAGCATCTCTCCAGACAGAACTTCCTTTCTGGCAGCATCACTCCAGACAGAACTTCTTTTCTGGCAGCATCACTCCAGATAGAGCTTCCTTTCTGGCAGCATCACTCCAGATAGAGCCAGGTTATCGAGGGGAGACGTAGGGGACTTGAGGCGGGAACGAGAGTCACCCGCACAGCGACCGAGACGAGACGAGCAAAGCGAGAGCGTGGAGAGGCATCGCCGACCCCTTTGAGTGCCAGTCCCTGACAAGACTTTCCTTTGCACTGTCACATGGTGGAATCAAATCAGCTCTGGATTTCACAAGTCCGTCTGTCCGTCCACTCAGATACAAGGAGTGGTCTGACAAAGGAGGGGATTTATTTACTGTCTCTGTCTGTTCTGTATTCTGTTCCTGAGAACTGGACTGTGAACGTGTTGTAGATCAAATAACATGTAGCCAAAAGCCAACAGCTTTAGACAATAACATTTCTTAAAAGTAAATGTCCCAATAAAGTTTTTAATAAATGTTACAGTTGATTGAACTATATGGAACCAATAACACGTGTTATTCGGGAGGTTCGGCCAGGCTGATATTGATCACACCCCAAACACTAAACAGTAGAGAACATGGATAATGGCTTTAGTAGAAAACGTACTTCACAGTGTCATCATCAAAACATACAGCTGACCACGATCATTAAAACGGATACGTTCAGATTAGATTTCGTTTCTGAAAAAACAGACGGTGAAGAGCAAATAGCAGCTAAACTTCCAGAATGTGTCTGTAGTGCACTTTGTCTGTAGTGCACTTTGTATCTGTAGTGCACTTTGTCTGTAGTGCACTTTGTGTCTGTAGTGCACTTTGTATCTGTAGTGCACTTTGTCTGTAGTGCACTTTGTGTCTGTAGTGCACTTTGCACTGTGTCTGCAGTGCACTTTTGTCTGTAGTGCACTTTGTCTGTAATGCATGCACTGTAGTGCACTTTGTGTCTGTAGTGCACTTTGTCTGTGCACTTTGTGTCTGTAGTGCACTTTGTCTGTAGTGCACTTTGTGTCTGTAGTGCACTTTGTATCTGTAGTGCACTTTGTGTCTGTAGTGCACTTTGTGTCTGTAGTGCACTTTGTGTCTGTAGTGCACTTTGTCTGTAGTGCACTTTGTGTCTGTAGTGCACTTTGTGTCTGTAGTGCACCTTGTGTCTGTAGTGCACCTTGTGTCTGTAGTGCACCTTGTGTCTGTAGTGCACTTTGTATCTGCAGTGTACTAAGCTGTGGCACACTCAGTTGACACTACCCATCCCTGTTTATTAGTCTGACTGGAACCCTCCATGCAACAGCAAAATCATAAAACAGTTATGACCAAGGCTTTACCTTGTTAGCTTTGGGTTTTGGCACTGAGAGCAGTCGAATAGCCTCTTTAAGATGAGCGTTATTCCTCAGATAGGCCCGAACTACTCCAAACATTTAAGGCTATTTTCAAGGTGTACTTTTTCAATATATTAATATCATCACAGCTTATTTTCTTATTTTTAAGTAGGAACTTCTCACAGTACTTGTAATGAAAAATATATATCCTCCCAAAAATCAATTTAACACCTTTACGGCCATTCAGGCAAGAGGGATCAATACCCGGATCAATCGCTTAACCACAAGCACAGATTCATGTTTTCTACTTCACACAGAGAGAGAGAGAGAAAGAGGCAGAATATGAAATAAGAGGGGAAGTATGAGTGAGTGAGTGAGTGAGTGAGTGAGTGAGTGAGTGAGTGAGTGAGTGAGTGAGTGAGTGAGTGAGTGAGTGAGTGAGTGAGTGAGTGAGACTTAAGGACTTAAGGGATGTAGAGAAAATTAAATAGAAAAATAGAAAAGTTTGGGGAATGTAAATGAATTAGGAATAGTGTGTTTCGAGGACCCAACTGTAATATGTATTCATTGATTCAGTCATCGTCCCCTGCTAAGAAGACATCACTGATAACAATGCTGATAATGGTCTGGAGTCAAAACCGGAAGTTGTGGTCGAAGCATATATAAATATATATATATATAATAGTTTTCGACTTTTTTTGTGTGCTGTTTTTGGTCGAAAACCAACGATTATTGTTAAGTGTTGTGGGTGCCGCAGCCTAACGAGGTTAGACAGCTGGATCTGATTTTAATAAGAAGCTTCTTTTACGATGTGGCCTAATGAACCGATGAATAATATAATCCCCTTTAAGTGCTCCTTAATGAACAAAGTGAATAGCATTGTTTTTTTGCCCACAAACGCTGTCAGTCCAATATTCCAAATTAATATTTACGTACAAGAAGATCTAACATATATCTCTCTCTCTTTCTATGAAGTTTGAAGTTCACTTCAACGAGGGGACTCTCAAGCATGGCATCTGTTCAACTGGTGGCGAACAGGCTTCTTGTAAGGATACTATTCACCTGGCGATAGCTAGCAATTAATTCTCCTAGAGTAGGTTCCACTATTTTCAGGCTGTTACTCGGCCTGTTTTTACTTCATAACACATTCTACCCTAGACAAATTGTTCAGATTTGGGTGTGTATTTGCTTTGTACTCCATTGTTTTTAAATGATCCTGTAGAAAGCCATGCCCAAATCTAATCAATAATGATTACCAGAACACTACAAGAACAATCTTCCACAATCATGTGGTAACACCTATTGTACAATACCAAGAATGTTTTAAAACAACAGAAACACACCGGATAGAGTGGTGTGATCATAGAGATCTAATTACAGAACATGTACTTGAATGGGGAATTTCCTTTTCTAGTCATTCTATTTCTATTGGGCTACGATGGATGGTAAAATAGCCTTAGTGAGTGAGTAAATCCCTGGGATGTGCTGTATGTGACCTTTGGCTAGCCAGCCAGCCAAGGTTCCAGTCTACCCAGGACAGGGCCTAGTGGACGGGGGATGAACTAAACCATTAGTCTGGCACTCCATCTCTCTCTCTCTCTCCCTCCCTCTCTCTCTCTCTCTCCCACTCTCTCTCTCCCTCTCCTCTCTCTGTCTCTGTCTCTGTCTCTGTCTCTGTCTCTGTCTCTCTGTCTCTGTCTCTCTCTCTGTCTGTCACTCTCTCTCTCTGTCTCTCTCTCTCTCTGCGAGGGTATTTAACTAGTCATGCTGACAGAGACAGGGATGGGGGATCAAAATACAGTATAATTGGCATGGGAAACATATGTTAACATTGCCAAAGCAAGTGAGGTAGATAATATACAAAAGTGAAATAAACAATAAAAATGAACAGTAAACATTACACTCACAGAAGTTCCAAAAGAATAAAGACATTTCAAATGTCATATTATGTCTATATACAGTGTTGTAACGATGTGCAGATGGTTAAAGTACAAAAGGGAAAATAAATACACTTAGATATGGGATGTATTTACAATGGTGTTTGTTCTTCACTGGTTAAGATGCTGCTGTAGGTCCTCCTTGGTTGGGGACAGAAGCACCAGATCATCAGCAAACAGTAAACATTTGGCTTCAGATTCTAGTAGGGTGAGGCCGGGTGCTGCAGACTGTTCGGGTGCCCTCGCCTAACTTGTTGATTTATATGTTGAAGAAGGTGGGGCTCAAGCTGCATCCCTGTCTCAACCACGGCCCTTTGGGGAATTTTTTGGCCAATTTAAATAGCACACGGAGGTTATTTTAGGGGGAGCACATATCAGGACGGACTTACTTCTCTGTTGAGATCATTTCCTGATTAATTTCTAGCCAGAAGTAAAATGATCCCGTTTTGACTAATTTAAAAGAGTGGGTTAAGTCTGCTCTATACCAAATTAGCATACCCCCTGAGTCTCTTCCCTGTTTCACACCTGGTAGTTTGGTGGATGGGACTACCAGCTCTCTGTAACCAAGAGGGCAACCAGTGGGTCCATCTCCTCTATACCACCCACCTGGTAGTGTGGTGGATGGGACTACCAGCTCTCTGTAACCTAGAGGACAACCAGTGGGTCTGTCTCCTCTATACCACCCACCTGGTAGTGTGGTGGATGGGACTACCAGCTCTCTGTAACCTAGAGGACAACCAGTGGGTCTGTCTCCTCTATACCACCCACCTGGTAGTGTGGTGGATGGGACTACCAGCTCTCTGTAACCAAGAGGACAAGCAGTGGGTCTGTCTCCTCTATACCACCCACCTGGTAGTGAGGTGGATGGGACTACCAGCTCTCTGTAACCAAGAGGGCAACCAGTGGGTCCATCTCCTTTGTACCATGTTTCTCGTATTCCAAGATGAGATAGTAAAAGGTTTTTTCCCCCTCCCTCCCTCCCTCCCTCCCTCCCTCCCTCCCTCCCTCCCTCCCTCCCTCCCTCCCTCCCTCCCTCCCTCCCTCTCTCTCTCTCTCTCCCTCCCTCTCTCTCTCTCATATCCAAGTCTTGGAGCCAGACCATTCAGTGTAGAATAAACCAGGGCATATGGCAGGTAGATCACACACATGCTTGAAATCCCCTTCCCCCTTGCAACTGTTCATAAGTATTCTAAATATTATATCAGGTAACCTTGGTGAACGTATGCAGGCTTATCCCCAGGGCCCAGTTTAGATAACTTTTGAAAAACTGGGACCTGGGACAAAAGTAACCCTATACAGATATTACTGTATGTCTCAAAACATCAATATAGATATTGTCCTACTGTACACAATGGACCAGAGAGAGAGTTAACTCATACCCCATCTGACATGGGTCAGAGAGAAGATAACTCATACCCCCTCTAACAATGGGTCAGATAGATGAAAACTCATAGCCCCTCTAACAATGGGTCAGATAGATGATAACTCATACCACCTCTGTCAATGGGTCAGATAGATAACTCATACCCCCTCTAACAATGGGTCAGATAGATAACTCAAACCCCCTCTGACAATGGGTCAGATAGATGATAACTCATACCCCCTCTAACAATGGGTCAGATAGATGATAACTCATACCCCCTCTAACAATGGGTCAGATAGATAACTCATACCCCCTCTAACAATGGGTCAGATAGATAACTCAAACCCCCTCTGACAATGGGTCAGATAGATGATAACTCATACCCCCTCTAACAATGGGTCAGATAGATGATAACTCATACCCCATCTAACAATGGGTCAGATAGATGATAACTCATACCCCCTCTGACAATGGGTCAGATAGATGATAACTCATACCCCCTCTAACAATGGGTCAGATAGATAACTCATACCCCCTCTGACAATGGGTCAGATAGATGATAACTCATACCCCATCTGACAATGGGTCAGATAGATGATAACTCATACCCCCTCTGTCAATGGGTCAGATAGATGATAACTCATACCCCCTCTAACAATGGGTCAGATAGATGATAACTCATACCCCCTCTGTCAATGGGTCAGATAGATGATAACTCATACCCCCTCTAACAATGGGTCAGATAGATGATAACTCATACCCCCTCTGTCAATGGGTCAGATAGATGATAACTCATACCCCCTCTAACAATGGGTCAGATAGATGATAACTCATACCCCCTCTAACAATGGGTCAGATAGATGATAACTCATACCCCCTCTGACAATGGGTCAGATAGATGATAACTCATACCCCCTCTAACAATGGGTCAGAGAGATTATATGTTTTATGTTCTAATCTTTAAACAAGATCAACAGATGAATGTTTGCTCTGTATGATGGGAAAACCACACAACTTTTGCTTTGTATCGGACAAGTCAATGAACACCTGCTCTTTCTATGACATAGACTGACCAGGTGAATCCAGGTGAAAGTTATGACCACTTATTGATGTCACATGTTAAATCCACTTCAATCAGTGTAGATGAAAGGGGAGGAGACAGGTTAAAGAAGGATGTTTTAAGCTTTGAGACAATTGAGACATGGATTGTGTATGTGTGCCATTCGGACGGGGGGAATGCTTTCGACAGCTTGTAGAGAAAATTCCCCGACGATGTGAGGGGTGGGGGAGGGGGAGTCAGAGAGAAGATGGGGGGGGAAGTCAGAGAGAAGATGGGGAGGGGGAGTCAGAGAGAAGATGGGGAGGGGGGTCAGAGAGAAGATGGGGAGGGGGAGTCAGAGAGAAGATGGGGAGGGGGAGTCAGAGAGAAGATGGGGAGGGGGAAGTCAGAGAGAAGATGGGGAGGGGGAGTCAGAGAGAAGATGGGGAGGGGGAGTCAGAGAGAAGATGGGGAGGGGGAAGTCAGAGAGAAGATGGGGAGGGGGAGTCAGAGAGAAGATGGGGAGGGGGTCAGAGAGAAGATGGGGAGGGGGAGTCAGAGAGAAGATGGGGGGGGAAGTCAGAGAGAAGATGGGGAGGGGAGTCAGAGAGAAGATGGGGAGGGGGGTCAGAGAGAAGATGGGGAGAGGGGGGAGTCAGAGAGAAGATGGGGAGGGGGGTCAGAGAGAAGATGGGGAGGGGGAGTAAGAGAGAAGAGGGGGAGGGGGAGTCAGAGAGAAGATGGGGAGGGGGAGTAAGAGAGAAGATGGGGAGGGGGAGTTAGAGAGAAGATGGGGAGGGGGAGTCAGAGAGAAGATGGGGAGGGGGAGTAAGAGAGAAGATGGGGAGGGGGAGTTAGAGAGAAGATGGGGAGGGGGGTCAGAGAGAAGATGGGGAGGGGGAAGTCAGAGAGAAGATGGGGAGGGGGAGTCAGAGAGAAGATGGGGAGGGGGAGTAAGAGAGAAGATGGGGAGGGGGAGTTAGAGAGAAGATGGGGAGAGGGGGGAGGGGTCAGAGAGAAGATGGGGGGGGAAGTCAGAGAGAAGATGGGGAGAGGGGGAGTCAGAGAGAAGATGGGGAGGGGGAAGTCAGAGAGAAGATGGGGAGGGGGATTCAGAGAGAAGATGGGGAGGGGGAGTAAGAGAGAAGATGGGGAGGGGAGAGTTAGAGAAAAGATGGGGAGGGGGAGTTAGAGAGAAGATGGGGAGGAGAGGGGGAGTCAGAGAGAAGATGGGGAGGGGAGGGGGAGTCAGAGAGAAGATGGGGAGGGGAGGGGGAGTCAGAGAGAAGATGGGGAGGGGGGTCAGAGAGAAGATGGGGAGGGGGAGTCAGAGAGAAGATGGGGAGGGGGAGTCAGAGAGAAGATGGGGAGGGGGAGTCAGAGAGAAGATGAGGAGGGGGAGTCAGAGAGAAGATGAGGAGGGGGTCAGAGAGAAGAACGGTAATGAGGTCAAAAGGGGGAGGCAGTGCAACTCAATAATAAAAAGGTGTTCTTAATGTTTTGTTCACTCAGTGTATTTAGTTATCAAGTGATCTGTCGATAATCAAGATAGCACATTCACAGTAGCTAGTGACAAATATCAAAGGTAAGCTGGGCTTGGTTAAAACTCTGGATGAGAGACTGAATAAATAGCTGTAGATAGACTGACTCTCCAGTAGGAGGTTGCTGCCCAGCCTTTTGTTTATAGTGGATATAACGTTGAAGATCTGATGTTGTTTTAAAGGCACAACTTCAACATATTTTATACAAGGTTTGTCTATGTTAAAAAATGCTAACAAATAATGACTCCTGTGGTTGAAATCTCACCCTCAAAACAACAGTTTACCTTGGTGGGGGGTGCAACTCAATATTAGGATGGTGTCCTTAATGATTTCTGTTAATACTCAGTGTAGAAATATATGAATTAAAGAACAGAATAAAGAATCAGTGGCTTCGGACTGGCTCCTTTGGGTAGAGGTGACCGTCTGCCTCTCTGAGTGGCCAGAGAGAAGGGGGGAGTGTGTGTGTATGTGTGTGTCTCACAGAGCGTCAGATTGTGATCGATACTGCTGAGGCAAGGAGATTGATCAGTTCCCACGGTGACCGCATTAACAGACTCTGGAGGCGGACCTCTGACCTTAAGAACACACTGCATTCGATTGGTGCTCCTCCAACCACAATGGCAAAGGGAAAAATAAAAAGTGGAGCTCTAATAAGGTCCTTCCTGTACGGACCTCACCTCATCACGCCTCCGCATTGATATGATTCCGCATCTCTGGTGGAAGGATATCTGGCCCGAAGTACAGCCATTATTATCCGTGCTTAGTAAGCCATGTTAGTGGACTACTTTTTTGTGTGATAGTAGGTAGATTTTTGCGATACAGAACATTTACCAGAAAGGATAACACCTACCCACACCAATGGGCAAAAAAAGAATCACCCCAAATTAAAGATTTACGTGGTTTAATGAACTAAGAAATCAATCATTATATATGTACATGAACCATACAGCCAACATTTCAGGCAACACTTTTTACGTAAATAATTAACAACTTAACTTCTTATGGCTGCAGGGGCAGTATTGAGTAGCTTGGATGAAAGGTGCCCAGAGGTGCCCAGAGTAAAATGGCCTGCTCCTCATTCCCAGTTGCTAATATATGCATATTATTATTAGTATTGGATAGAAAACACTCTAAAGTTTCTAAAACTGTTTGAATGGTGTCTGTGAGTATAACAGAACTCATATAGCAGGCAAAAACCTGAGAAGAAATCCAAACAGGAAGTGGGAAATCTGAGGTTGGTCGATTTTCAACCCAGCCCCTATTGAATACACAGTGGGATATTGGTTATGTTGCACTTCCTATGGCTTCCACTAGATGTCAACGGTCTTTAGAAACTTGAATGAGGCTTCTACTGTGATGTGGGGCAGGATGAGAGTCAGTGGTCTGGCAGAGAGCCAGGTCCTGGTCATGCGCATTTCACATGATAGCGACCTGCATTCCATGGCTTTTCTACAGACAATGGAATTCTCCGGTTGGAACGTTATTGAAGATTTATGATAACAACATCCTAAAGATTGATTCTACACTTAGTTTGAAATGTTTCTACGACCTGTAATATAACATTTTGAAGTTTTTGTCCGACGTTCAGCTGGACCTGCACGAGCATTTGGATTTGGGTACTAAAGGCTCTAACAAAAGTAGCTACTTGGACATAAATAATGGACATTATCAAACGAAAGAAACATGTATTGTGGAAATAGGATTCCTGCAAGTGCATTCTGATGAAGATCATCAAAGGTAAGGGAATATTTATAATGTTGTTTCTGATTTCTGTTGCCTCCAACATGGCGGATAAAACATTTTTTCTGAACGCCGTTCTCAGATTATTGCATGATTTGCTTTGTCCGTAAAGTTTTTATGAAATCTGACACAGCGGTTGCATTAAGGAGAGGCATATCGATATTTCCATGTCTAACAATTGTTTTTTCATCAACATTTATAATGAGTATTTCTGTAAAATGATGTGGCTCTCTGCAATATCACCGGATGTTTTTGGAAGTAGTGAACGTAACGTGCCAATGTATACTGAGCTTTTTTTATATAAATATGGACTTTATCAAACAAAACATACATGGTATTGTGTAACATGAAGTCCTATGAGTGTCATCTGATGAAGATCATCAAAAGCTTAGTGATTCATTTGATCTCTATTTGTGCATTTTGTGACTCCTCTCTCTGGCTGGAAAAATGGCTGTTTTTTTCTGTGAGTTGGTGGTGACCTAACATAATTGTTTGTGGTGCATTTGCTGTAAAGCCTATTTTAAACTGGACACTGTGGTCCAATTACCTTTAAAACGGTATAAGATACATGTATGTTTGAGGAATTTTAATGATGAGATTTCTGTTGTTTGAATTTGGCGCCCTGCACTTTCACTGGCTGTTTTCATATCATACCGTTAAAGGGATTGCAGCCCTTCCATAGCGTATATTTAATTGGGCTACAGTCAAAGACACCACACATCCAAAATGGAGAATGAGTTAATGGAACTTGTTATCTAACGATACCATCGCTACATACAAACGATACCGTCTCTACATACAAACTATACCGTCTCTACATACAAACGATACCGTCTCTACATACAAACGATACCGTCTCTACATACAAACGATACCGTCTCTACATACAAACGATACCGTCTCTACATACAAACGATACCGTCGCTACATACAAACGATACCGTCTCTACATACAAACGATACCGTCTCTACATACAAACGATACCGTCTCTACATACAAACGATACCGTCTCTACATACAAACGATACCGTCTCTACATACAAACGATACCGTCTCTACATACAAACGATACCGTCTCTACATACAAACGATACCGTCTCTACATACAAACGATACCGTCTCTACATACAAACGATACCGTCTCTACATACAAACGATACCGTCTCTACATACAAACGATGCCATCGCTATTATTGAACATATATTTCACAGGTTAATAAGATGGTTAATAAGATGGTACAGTAATTCTCTACACTGTACTTGCTTTTTTTTGTCACATAAACTGAAATGAACTTTTTACATTTTAGCAACCAGGAAATGGCGGAGCAATTTCTGCACACTGCACCTTTTAAATAAATTAAATAATCTAGGAGTCTTTGATTGGTGGAATAACATGTCAGGATAAGATCATGTAGAATCACATGTTCCATTGCAGAGAAGGTCAACTGTTTGTAACCTCGGTCTCTGTTGGGACCAGGTTATCTGTTGGTATGCCACGACCATAGAAGGTTAGGTTATAAGCTATACAATACAAACAGATCTGGGACCAGGCTAGTCAGTCTACTGCTACAATACAAACAGATCTGGGACCAGGCTAGTCAGTCTACTGCTACAATACAAACAGATCTGGGACCAGGCTAGTCAGTCTACTGCTACAATACAAACAGATCTGGGACCAGGCTAGTCAGTCTACTGCTACAATACAAACAGATCTGGGACCAGGCTAGTCAGTCTACTGCTATACAATACAAACAGATCTGGGACCAGGCTAGTCAGTCTACTGCTACAATACAAACAGATCTGGGACCAGGCTAGTCAGTCTACTGCTACAATACAAACAGATCTGGGACCAGGCTAGTCAGTCTACTGCTACAATACAAACAGATCTGGGACCAGTCTAGTCAGTCTACTGCTACAATACAAACAGATCTGGGTACAAACTAGTCAGTCTACTGCTACAATACAAACAGATCTGGGACCAGGCTAGTCAGTCTACTGCTACAATACAAACAGATCTGGGACCAGGCTAGTCAGTCTACTGCTACAATACAAACAGATCTGGGACCAGTCTAGTCAGTCTACTGCTACAATACAAACAGATCTGGGTACAAACTAGTCAGTCTACTGCTACAATACAAACAGATCTGGGACCAGGCTAGTCAGTCTACTGCTACAATACAAACAGATCTGGGACCAGGCTAGTCAAACACAGGGCAGAGTAATCCAGAAAACATGAGGTTAGGAGAAAGAAAGACAGTTGGTACAGCATGTTCTTAGACGGTTGTGAGCTGTTGTTTGATACATTGATAATATGGTAGAGAAATCCCCTCTGAATTTGCTGCATCGGATCTTGAGGGCTTAAAGCTAAGAAGCGATCAACTAATTATCAAAAAACAGAGGGCTAATCAATTATTCACGTGAACATTAGGCTCCTAATATACATGAAGCCAGGGGAACAGGAGCTACAAAAGTAACCCTTCCTGAGACACACACACACACACACACACACGCGCGCGCACGCACGCACACGCACACACACACACACACACACACACACACACACACACACACACACACACACACACACACACACACACACACACACACACACACACACACACACACACACACACACACACACACACACACACACACACACACACACACACACCAAATCCACCCCCACTCTCCACCTACCCAACCTCCCACCCACCCATCTAAAATACAGTGAGAAAAGAATGCCTTCACACATGTGAAATTAGTTTGTGTTCTGTAAGCCTATCGGGCCTCTGGGTAGTATTGACCTGATCAACAAACCTAACAGACAATACTCCGCATTAAAGAGCAGGCAGGTCCTGAGTGATCGGGGGGAGGCTCATTTTGATTTCAATTCTATTCTATCTTGACTTGATTCCCGAGATTTATGGCTATAAGCTACTGTATGGTAAGAGGGGCTGTCGATAATGTGTGTGTGTGGGGGGGGGGACTGCGATCCTCCTCTGGATAACAAACACAAATACATTGGTATAGACGAGCCTCCCATATAATTGAGTCCAGAGGAGAAGCAGGCTGGCAGACAGATGCTTCGGTCAGTCTGAAGAGGAGGTGAACAGTACATTCCTATTAGTGTGGCTTTGGCTGGGGCCACTCGAGAAGCCATTTGGATTTGGGGCTTTGATATAAATAGAACATCTGAATGAAACTAATTCATCTATCTATTGGATGTCAAAAGAAAGACATGAGTGAGATGACATTGAATGACTAGAGGCTGTGAACGGCTGTATCTCTTGTGAAGCAAGCATTTCACTACACTCACATTAACATATGCTAACCATGTGCATGTGACCAAGACAATTTCATTTGAATACTGTTGCGCCTCCTTTATCAACAGGACATTGTGATAATATAATAATAATATAATATATGCCATTTAGCAGACGCTTTTATCCAAAGCGACTTACAGTCATGTGTGCATACATTCTACGTATGGGTGATCCCGGGAATCGAACCCACTACCCTGGCGTTACAAGCGCCATGCTCTACCAACTGAGCTACAAAAGGACCACTATGAATGTATCAGGGAGTGTATCAGTGTGTGTGTGTGTGTGTGTGTGTGTGTGTGTGTGTGTGTGTGTGTGTGTGTGTGTGTGTGTGTGTGTGTGTGTGTGTGTGTGTGTGTGTGTGTGTGTGTGTGTGTGTGTGTGTGTGTGTGTGTGTGTGTGTGTTTCGCACTTACATACCATAACTCTTTTGAGAGACTGAAGGCTGCAACAGTTGTGTGAGTGTGTATATGTGCATCTGTGTGTGTGTGTGTTCATGCATGCGTGCGTGTGTGTGTGTGTAAGTGTTTGTACGTCTGGAGCAACGTGTCCATCTATCCAGACTGGTAAACTGGGGCCACTTGAAAAATACATCTCTACATTTATCAGAACTCGGTTCACCTCCATCAGTGGAATGGCCATGTCGACACCCGGAGCAGGACTATTCCCTATGGGCCCTGGTCAAAAGGAGTGTCCCGGAGCAGGACTATTCCCTATGGGCCCTGGTCAAAAGGAGTGTCCCGGAGCAGGACTATTCCCTATGGGCCCTGGTCAAAGGGAGTGTCCCGAAGCAGGACAAGTTCTGGGGTAGTTCAAAAGTACCTTCAGTTCATTCTGAATGTTTGGTTTATATTGTTATTGTTTCAGTGGTCATGAAAAAAAAAATCCCCTATAAAAGGGTGCAATCCGAAAAAGAATCATTTAGTTAATATGTATGGAATCAAATTTATATTATATTGGGGTCAAATTTGTCTCCACTTTTGTGGATTGGGTTGATGAGTCCTTGGGTCCAAATATCAGGGAAGATGATGTTAAAGACTAAGTACAGCCTCTCTCTCTCTCTCTCTCTCTCTCTCTCTCTCTCTCTCTCTCTCTCTGTCTCTCTCTGTCTCTCTCTCCCTCTCTGTCTCTCTCTCCCTCTCTGTCTCTCTCTCTCTCTCTCTCTCTCTCTCTCTCTCTCTCTCTCTCTCTCTCTCTCTCTCTCTCTCTCTCTCTCTCTCTCTCTCTCTCTCTCTCTCTCTCCCTCTCTTTCTCTCTCTCTCTCTCTCTCTCTCTCTCTCTCTCTCTCTCTCTCTCTCTCTCTCTCTCTCTCTCTCTCTCTCTCTCTCTCCCCTCTCTGTCTCTCTCTCTCTCTCTCCCTCGCTCTCTCTCTCAATTCTCTCTCTCTCTCTCTCTCTCCCCCCTTTGTCCCCCCCATTTGTCTCTTCCCCATCTGTCTCTCCCCCTCCCTCTCTTTCTCTCTCTCGCGAGACTTCTCAGTCCACTGTGTCCAGAATAGCCAGCCGTAAATAAGCAACAATAGACGTCAAGGACAACTGTTAACAGGTTGTGTGACGAGGGCGACAGACCAGCCAACCTCCAGCCAGCATCCCCGATTACAAGCAGATAATTAAGACCAGGGCTAATCAACGGAGAGCGAGACTCGTAAACTTCCTTTTATAATGCCTGAATCATTGTGACTGTAAGAGAGAGATAAAACCCTGTTGTCGTTAGGAAGGTTGGACATATTGAGATACATAAGACGCATCTTTAATTGGAAAACAAGGCCTATATGAAGGATAGATAACTCTGTAGCACTCTAATAACTTTCATGACTAAGCATTGGTAATGTCACGCCCTGACCTTAGAGAGCCTTTTTATTTTTCTATTTGGTTAGGTCGGGGTGTGATTTGGATGGACATTCTAGTTTTTCTATTTCTTTGTTGGCCGTATATGGTTCCCAATCAGAGGCAGCTGTCTATCATTGTCTCTGATTGGGGATCACACTTAGGCAGCCTTTTTTCCACCTTTACTTTGTGGGATCTTGTTTGTGTGTAGTTGCGTTCTGCACTTTCTGCTTCAGGTTCGGTTGCAGTTTGTTATTTATGTTTCATCTAAAAAACAAAAGATGTATGCTTTACCCACGCTGCACCTGGATCCAATCCATCTCTAAACGATCGTGACAGCTAAACTATTTATAGATAGCGTGTATTATTTTCAAATTTGTATTTTTTTAGACATTTATAAGTGGTGATTGGTGAAAGTTATTGTAAAGTCCATTAATTACAAGCCGTATGACTACATACATTTGTATAGTGAGTTTAGTTTGACGATGGCCGGGCAGGTCAACGCCAGACCAGAGAGGCCACACCTTAGAGAGAGGCCACACCTTAGAGAGAGGCCACACCTTAGAGAGAGGCCACACCTTAGAGAGAGGCCACACCATAAAGAGAGGCCACACCTTAGAGAGAGGCCACACCTTAGAGAGAGGCCACACCTTAGAGAGAGGCTACACCTTAGAGAGAGGCCACACCTTAGAGAGAGGCCACACCTTAGAGAGAGGCCACACCTTAGAGAGAGGCCACACCTTAGAGAGAGGCCACACCATAGAGAGAGGCCACACCTTAGAGAGAGGCCACACCTTAAAGAGAGGCCACACCTTAGAGAGAGGACACACCTTAGAGAGAGGCCACACCTTAGAGATAGGCCACACCATAAAGAGAGGCCACACCTTAGAGAGAGGCCACACCATAAAGAGAGGCCACACCTTAGGGAGAGGCCACACCTTAGAGAGAGGCCACACCTTAGAGAGAGACCACACCTTAGAGCACATATGTCAGAGTCAAGGCCCGCGGGCCACATCCGGCCCGCGAGAAGGTTTTTTACGGCCCCTGGGATGATCTTGATTTGTTATTAGAACCGGCCCGCAGACCGCAGCAAGCCGGCAGCCCGCAGATCTTTTACACGCACCAATACTACATTTCCCACAATGCAACGGTGACGCACCGAGCAGTAGGCTGCTTCATTTCAATATTTATTGGCACAGCAGTTGTCAGCATCACAGTGAAATTAACTTTCAGATACCCATCAAAAATGGCAAAACGGAAGGTGGACACTGAGAACCGGGGGTTTCAAACAAGGTGGGAGTCGGAGTATTTGTTCACGGAGGTAGCTGGAAAACCTGTGTGTCTTCTGTGTGGAGAAAGTGTGGCGGTACTGAAAGAGTATAATCTGAGACGACATTATGAAACGAAACACGCGGACAAAAACAAGAATATGGACATGGAACAAAGGCTACAAAAGGCAGAGGAATTAAAACGAGGCCTCAAATCTCGACAGGCTCTGTTCAAAAAAGCCAAATCACAAGGCCAGGCTGCTGTCAAGGCCAGTTTTATTTTGGCAGAAGAGATCGCTAAATCAGCCCGGCCATTTACGGAGGGGGATTTCATCAAAAACTGCATGATTAAAGTTTGTGACGAAGTTTGCCCAGAAAAAGGCAACTCTTTTTAAATGTGAGTCTGAGCAGAAACACCATTGCCGAGAGAGTAGACCAGTTGTCCATCAATCTAAAAGAGCAGCTTGTGAAAAAGGGAAAAGATTTCATTCCATATTCCTTGGCTGTGGATGAGAGCACCGACATTTCTGACATTGCCCAGTTGTCAATTTTCATCCGCGGAGTGGACTCCAGCCTAAGCGTGACAGAGGAGTTTTTGGCTTTACGTCCTATGCATGGCACAACTACGGGGCATGATTTGTATGAAGAGGTGTCAAGATGTGTAAATGAGATGGAGCTGCCTTGGGAAAAACTCGTGGGTTTGACAACCGACGGAGCACCTGCGATGTGTGGACACAGGAGCGGACTGGTGGGGAAGATACGGGAAAAGATGCAAGAGGAAAACGCGACAGGTGAGCTGACAGCTTATCATTGTATCATACACCAGGAAGCGTTGTGCGGTAAAGCCTTGAAAATGGAGCATGTAATGAGCATCATCACGCGCACAGTTAACTTTATCAGAGCCAAAGGTTTGAATCACCGCCAGTTCAAGGCATTTCTGACGGAGTTAGAAACGGAGCATGGTGATTTGCCTTATCACACAGAGGTGCGATGGCTAAGCCAGGGAAAGGTGCTTCAAAGATGTTTCGAGCTTCGTGAGGAGATTTGTCTGTTCTTGGACAGCAAAGGGAAAGACACAACACAACTCCGAGACGAAATGTTTCTGTGTGAAATGGCTTTTCTGTGTGACATTACGAGTCATCTGAATGCAATGAACTTGCAGCTGCAGGGTCGGGATCGTGTCATCTCTGATATGTACAGTACAGTGAAGGCATTTAAAACCAAGTTGAGTGGATGATAGAAAATTGCTATTATTGTTTTTTTCTTTGAAGTAAATTTAGCCCACTTTTGCTAAAATAGAAAATATAGGCTACTGATGGTGCCTTGAATACCGGTTTCTTTCATTTAATGTTCATGTTATGGGGATTTTTATATAAAGGAAATTTGTCTTTTGTGTCTGTTGAAAATTAAAGATTACTGACAGAGCCATAAGAAAATATTGCTTTATTTATCTGATCATATTGGAATATATTTGTTAGGTTTTCAGTAGGTTCAATTAGGTTCACTAGACTATATGCGTCATTTAAAAAATTTTCAATGAACATTCGAACAGTCCGGCCCTCGGCTTGTAGCTAAATTTTTTATTTGGCCCTCCGTCCATTTGACTTTGACACCCCTGCCTTAGAGAGAGGCCACACCATAAAGAGAGGCCACACCTTAGAGAGAGGACACACCTTAGAGAGAGGCCACACCTTAGAGAGAGGCCACACCATAAAGAGAGGCCACACCTTAGAGAGAGGACACACCTTAGAGAGAGGCCACACCATAAAGAGAGGCCACACCTTAGAGAGAGGACACACCTTAGAGGCCACACCTTAGAGAGAGGCCACACCTTAGAGAGAGGCCACACAGTAGAGAGAGGCCACACCTTAGAGAGAGGCTACAACTTAGAGAGAGGCCACACCTTAGAGAGAGGCCACACCTTAGAGAGAGACCACACCTTAGAGAGAGGCCACACCTTGCCACACCATAAAGAGAGGCCACACCTTAGAGAGAGGCCACACCATAAAGAGAGGCCACACCTTAGAGAGAGGCCACTGCTCTCTGAGAGGCCCTGCTCTCTGCTCTCTGCTCTCTTCACTCACAGCATGGCCCTGCTCTCTGCTCTCTGCTCTCTTCACTCACAGCATGGCCCTGCTCTCTTCACTCACAGCATGGCCCTGCTCTCTTCACTCACAGCATGGCCCTGCTCTCTTCACTCACAGCATGGCTCTGCTCTTCTCACAGCATGGCTCTGCTCTCTTCACTCACAGCATGGCTCTGCTCTCTTCACTCACAGCATGGCTCTGCTCTCTTCACTCACAGCATGGCCTGCTCTCTGCTCTCTGCTCTTCACTCACAGCATGGCCCTGCTCTCTTCACTCACAGCATGGCTCTGCTCTCTTCACTCACAGCATGGCCCTGCTCTCTTCACTCACAGCATGGCCCTGCTCTCTTCACTCACAGCATGGCTCCTGCTCTTCACTCACAGCATGGCTCTGCTCTCTTCACTCACAGCATGGCCCTGCTCTCTTCACTCACAGCATGGCTCTGCTCTCTTCACTCACAGCATGGCTCTGCTCTCTTCACTCACAGCATGGCTCTGCTCTCTTCACTCACAGCATGGCCCTGCTCTCTTCACTCACAGCATGGCCCTGCTCTCTTCACTCACAGCATGGCCCTACTCTCTTCACTCACAGCATGGCCCTGCTCTCTTCACTCACAGCATGGCCCTGCTCTCTTCACTCACAGCATGGCTCTGCTCTCTTCACTCACAGCATGGCTCTGCTCTCTTCACTCACAGCATGGCCCTGCTCTCTTCACTCACAGCATGGCCCTGCTCTCTGCTCTCTGCTCTCTGCTCTCTGCTCTCTGCTCTCTGCTCTCTGCTCTCTGCTCTCTTCACTCACAGCATGGCCCTGCTCTCTTCACTCACAGCATGGCTCTGCTCTCTGCTCTCTGCTCTCTGCTCTCTGCTCTCTGCTCTCTTCACTCACAGCATGGCTCTGCTCTCTTCACTCACAGAGAAGCAGAATTCCGCAATGTTTAACTTTCTTTCGCTTCGCCTTCCTTACAGAAGCATTTGAAGAGTACAAGCAGGCAGAGGAAGAGGCGGAAGATGAAGATGAAGGCGAGGTGGAGGAGGAAGGGGACGAGGCGGAAGGGGAAGTAGAAGGGGGAGGTAGAGGAGAAGAGGAAGAGGAGGAAGGGGAGGAGGAAGTATAAATAGAAAGGGGAGGAGAAGGAGAAAGATGAAGAGGAAGGTGAGGTGGAGGAGGAAGGGGATGAGGTGGAAGGGGAAGTAGAAAGGGGAGGTAGAGGAGAAGAGGAAGACGAGGAGGAAGTATAAGTAGAAAGGGGAGGAGGAGGAAGATGAAGAGGAAAGGGAGGAGGCGGAAGAGGAGGAGGGGGAAAGGGAAGTAGAAAGGGGAGGAGGAGGAGGAAGATGAAGAGGAAAGGAAGGAGGCGGAAGAGGAAGAGGAGGAAGGGGAAGTAGAAAGGGGAGGAGGAGGAGTGGGATGGGGTAAACGGTGAGACTGCAGAAAATTCAGCGAATTCTGCAGTGTTTCACATTCTTCCTTTATCTATTTCTTTGCCATTCAAAGAGGAAGAGGAGGAAAGGAAGGAGGAGGTGGGAAAACCAAATAGGGGGAGAGAAGAAGAGACTCTGAGGCGGATGAGATCATCTTCTCCTCCAGGAACTGGTCGTTCATGACAGCCTTTTATCCATCAAAGCAACAAGTGGATGAGCAGACTGGGCCAATCCTAGAATCTCTCCCCGACGTCTCTTTCTCGGCCCGTCTGTGGGGATTGCCAGCCCTAAATCTTCCCTTTTAGTAAGTACCTCCTCTTCCTTCGAGGCCGGGGGAGAGTCACAGAGGGCTAGCGGGGGCTCTAGGATGCAGTGTTCTGGACTTGTCCAGACTTCTCTTCAAGGCCGGAGGATACTGGAGTCCAGGGACAAAAGGGGGAAGAGCAGTCCAGAGCGGTTTTCAATTATCAAATAGGGTTGAAGTAACTCTAAAGCGACTATGCATGATCGCCAGTGTAAAAATAAAAAAACACACATTCATGGTTCAGCAGTAAATAAATTGTGATCCGTCAAATGTAAATGTAATTATGTATCGTGGATTCTTGAAGTAGCTCAAGACTTGGTTCCATTTGGAGAACATTGCTTGGCAGACGGCTGTCAGGTGGCTCTCTGTTTATAATCCAGACTTTTCTCATTAGCATTGTATTTAGGTGCTGATAATATTGGGATGATCTAAAAACTAAAATACAGTGTTCTTCCACTATTTATGAAAGAGAGAGAGTGTTCTTCCACTATTTATGAAAGAGGGAGAGTGTTGGTTTTTTTGTTGAGAAGAGCAGAGAGAGCGAGCAACAGTGAAAAAAGTCAAGAGAGAGAGACAAAGAGAGAGAGAGACAAAGAGAGAGAGAGGGAGATAAAGAGAGAGAGCCAGAAGGAGAAGGGGAGAGACAGAGAGAGAAAGAGACAAAGCGAGCAACAGAGAGAGACAGAGAGTGACAAAGAAGAGAGAGAGAGAGAGAGAGAGACAAAGAGAGAGAGAGACAAAGAGAGCAACGAAGAGAGAGAGAGCGACAAAGAGAGAGACAGAGTGAGAGAGAGACAGAGAGAGATAGAGAGACAGAAGGAGAAAGAGAGAGACAGAGAGAGAAAGAGAGAGAGAGAGACAAAGAGAGAGACAAAGAGAGCAACGAAGAGAGAGAGAGAGAGAGAGAGACAAAAAGAGAGACAGAGAGAGACAGAGAGAGAGAGAGAGAGAGAGAGAGACAAAGTGAAAGAGAACGAGAGATTAAGAGAGAGAGAGAGACAAAGTGAGAGAGAGACAAAGAGAGAGAGAGGGAGATAAAGAGAGAGAGCCAGAAGGAGAAGGGGAGAGACAGAGAGAGAAAGAGACAAAGCGAGCAACAGAGAGAGACAGAGAGTGACAGAGAGAGAGAGAGAGAGAGAGAGAGACAAAAAGAGAGACAGAGAGAGAGACAGAGAGAGATAGAGAGAGAGAGAGAGACAAAGTGAAAGAGAACGAGAGATTAAGAGAGAGAGAGAGACAAAGTGAGAGAGACAAATTGAGAGAGAGTGAGAGAGACAAAGACAAGGAGAGATAGATATCATCTGTAGAGGAGCAGGGCCTTATAAAAACTCACGTGGCGGTCTGGCGGGACGCAGGTAGGGGGATATCATCTATCAATGGACAAATGTGGGGATGGAGAATGCTGCTCCTCAAATGAAATAATATATCTTTGAAAAACCTATGCCTGCACCAGGCCCAGGGCCCATATATCAAGCCTGAGCGTCTAGTGGATCTGGTCCAGGGCCATTAACCTTCCACCTGTTACCCCTCCTGTCTTTCACCATGCGTCCCTGCCCTTGGTGCGCCTCCCCCTGGCCTTGGTTGATCTTCCCCCGGCCTCCTCCCTCCTCCACTCTTCTCCCTCTTACTCTGTTTCCCACTCTCTCTGTCTCGCTCTCCCTCACTCCATCTTGCTTTCTCTCTTTCACTCTTTCTCTCTCTCTGTGGCACAAATATAAAGCGAGAGAGAGAGAGAGAGAGACACCTATTGTACTAAAAGTTTACTTGTTCAATGAATAGGAGTATGTATACCCTGTATAACAGAAAACGTGCAGGGAGAGAGAGAGATGGAGAGAGACATGGAGAGAGCGAGAGAAATGGAGAGAGAGAGGTTTGTCTGACAGTAGCAGTGCAGTTTGTCTGACAGTAGCAGTGCAGTTTGTCTGACAGTAGCAGTGCAGTTTGTCTGACAGTAGCAGTGCAGTTTGTCTGACAGTAGCAGTGCAGTTTGGTAGTGCGGCGGTGGGTGGGGGGGGGGGGGTAATAGTGGCTTGAGGATGGCAGTGCGGCGGTGGGGGGGTAATAGTGGCTTGAGGATAGGAATGCGGTGGTGGGGGGGGGGGTGTAGATATAAATCCGATCCCCCTTTAACTCCCTCCCGCCTTTCACCCCTCGGAGTTCACAGTTCACAGACCTAAAACACCTTGTTAATTTTCTCCCGGTTACAGGGCGCTATAACCACAGTCAGGAGAGAGGTGGTGGTGTGGAAGAGATAGAGGAGGAGGGGTCGAATGTGGGGAGGTTTGAAGGGGGAAAAAAAGGCAGCATTTTCACAAAAGTAAATTCATGTAATATTTATGGGTGGGTGAAATTATTCGGCTGTGTGAGAGAGCGTCAGATCAGTACATTATACACTCAGGTAAATCTATAAATGGTGAATATTCAGCCACGGTATAAAACCCCTGGGATTCCGACTGTCGTCCTGCAAGATTGACTGACGTTTTCGATATAAGAAATGCATGTACACACACACACACACACACACACACACACACACACACACACACACACACACACACACACACACACACACACACACACACACACACACACACACACACACACACACACACACACACACACACACACACACACACACACACCCTGTAGAGGGACGTTTGAACCGCAGTACATAGTGTACACAGAGTAAACCATGTAAATAATTCCATGGCTGATATATATTTTTCAAATGGAGAAATGTTTTTTTCACGAGTCAATCTTTCTTTTTTATTTTATAGTTACATACTAGGGTATGGGTAGACTGTACACTTAGACTCTAAACCCTATAGAGTAAATTATTCTGTTGCTTTACTTTTTTGCGAATAATTCTTCATATTGACTTTAAAGAGCCACTGAACACACCGATTGGCATGTGTGTTTTTCTGCTGCTCATTACAAAAAAAGAGATTTCAGACTTAGAGGTGTGTTTCCTGACCGATTCTGCATTTGGTTAATGAAGTTTGTCCCCCATGAGAAATTGTAGATGCAGAAGCCTATTTCACTTCCTCAAAATCCCCAGAATGAATTTAAGATAACTCAAGAAATCTGTAATTAATTTTGAGGTATTTGCCGAGGATGTTTCAGTTGTGTAATTTGACCATCTAATAGATGTCTGATGTGTTGTCTTGTGGAAACAGTCAGAGACGCTGGGCAGGTCTGTCTCACTGTCTATACTATTGGATAGAGGGCAATCACTGGAGCTGTTCCATCCCATGCTAGTGGGCGAATGGACATCGTCAAATGAAAACCCAACCTTCATTTAACCTTTGTGATGCGCAGATGTTTCAAACTCCGTTTTTAGACGAGACTTTATGACCAAAATGATCCTATTTAGACTCAATTCTGACACTAGAATAATAGTTTCTGACTCATATCGATGCCACATACTGTAGGTCGTTTTGTAGTTGCTTTTTAAAGTTTATCCTAAACTTATTGGAGAGATCAAAAACAAAACCATTCAACAATTTAATTCAACCTCATAAAATAATATGCCTAGGCAATACTGTGTAAACACCAGCAATGCTGCTATACAATTTAATTCAACCACATAAAATAACATGCCTAGGCAATACTGTGTAAACACCAGCAATGCTGCTATACAATTTAATTCAACCACATAAAATAACATGCCTAGGCAATACTGTGTAAACACCAGCAATGCTGCTATACAATTTAATTCAACCACATAAAATAACATGCCTAGGCAATACTGTGTAAACACCAGCAATGCTGCTATACAATTTAATTCAACCACATAAAATAACATGCCTAGGCAATACTGTGTAAACACCAGCAATGCTGCTATACAATTTAATTCAACCACATAAAATAACATGCCTAGGCAATACTGTGTAAACACCAGCAATGCTGCTATACAATTTAATTCAACCACATAAAATAACATGCCTAGGCAATACTGTGTAAACACCAGCAATGCTGCTATACAATTTAATTCAACCACATAAAATAACATGCCTAGGCAATACTGTGTAAACACCAGCAATGCTGCTATACAATTTAATTCAACCACATAAAATAACATGCCTAGGCAATACTGTGTAAACACCAGCAATGCTGCTATACAATTTAATTCAACCACATAAAATAACATGCCTAGGCAATACTGTGTAAACACCAGCAATGCTGCTATACAATTTAATTCAACCACATAAAATAACATGCCTAGGCAATACTGTGTAAACACCAGCAATGCTGCTATACAATTTAATTCAACCACATAAAATAACATGCCTAGGCAATACTGTGTAAACACCAGCAATGCTGCTATACAATTTAATTCAACCACATAAAATAACATGCCTAGGCAATACTGTGTAAACACCAGCAATGCTGCTATACAATTTAATTCAACCACATAAAATAACATGCCTAGGCAATACTGTGTAAACACCAGCAATGCTGCTATACAATTTAATTCAACCACATAAAATAATATGCCTAGGCAATACTGTGTAAACACCAGCAATGCTGCTATACAATTTAATTCAACCACATAAAATAACATGCCTAGGCAATACTGTGTAAACACCAGCAATGCTGCTATACAATTTAATGAAACATTTAAGAGACATGTAGTGTAGTCAAGAATCAGACTGCTACACTGAGGCTCCTCTTCTCCTCTCTTGTCTCCTCTCTCCTCCGCTCTCTTCTCCTCTCTTCTCCTCTCTCCTCTCTCCTCTCCTCTCTCCTCTCCTCTCTCCTCTCTTCTCTTCTCTCCTCTCCTCTCTCCTCTCTCCTCTCCTCTCTCCTCTCCTCTCTCCTCTCCTCCGCTCTCTTCTCCTCTCCTCTCTTCTCTCCTCTCCTCTCTCCTCTCCTCTCTCCTCTCCTCTCTCCTCTCCTCTCCTCTCTCTCTCTCTTCTCTCTCTCCTCTCCTCTCTCCTCTCCTCCTCTCTTCTCTCCTCTCCTCTTCTCCTCTCCTCTCTCCTCTCCTCCGCTCTCTTCTCCTCTCTTCTCCTCTCTCCTCTCCTCTCTCCTCTCCTCCGCTCTCTTCTCCTCTCTTCTCTTCTCTCCTCTCCTCTCCTCTCCTCTCTCCTCTCCTCTCCTCTCCTCTCTCCTCTCTTCTCTCCTCTCCTCTCTTCTCTCCTCTCCTCTCTCCTCTCTCCTCTCTTCTCTCCTCTCCTCTTCTCCTCTCCTCTCTCCTCTCCTCCGCTCTCTTCTCCTCTCTTCTCTTCTCTCCTCTCCTCTCTCCTCTCCTCCGCTCTCTTCTCCTCTCTTCTCTTCTCTCCTCTCTCCTCTCCTCTCTCCTCTCCTCTCTCCTCTCCTCTCTCCTCTCCTCCTCTCTCCTCTCCTCTCTCCTCTCCTCCGCTCTCTTCTTCTCTCCTCTCCTCTCTCCTCTCCTCTCTCTTCTCCTCTCCTCTCCTCTCTCCTCTCCTCCGCTCTCTTCTCCTCTCTTCTCCTCTCCTCTCCGCTCTTCTCTCCTCTCCTCCGCTCTCTTCTCCTCTCTCCTCTCCTCTCCTCTCCTCTCCTCTCCTCTCCTCTCCTCTCTTCTCTTCTCTTCTCTTCTCTTCTCCTCTCCTCTCCTCTCTCTCTTCTCTTCTCTTCTCTTCTCTTCTCTTCTCTTCTCTTCTCTTCTCTTCTCTTCTCCTCTCCTCTCCTCTCCTCTCCTCTCTTCTCTTCTCTTCTCTTCTCTTCTCCTCTCCTCTCCTCTCCTCTCCTCTCCACTCCTCTCTTCTCTTCTCTTCTCTTCTCCTCTCTTCTCTTCTCTTCTCTTCT
>NC_060174.1:7918299-7920799 GCF_021184085.1 Oncorhynchus gorbuscha | reverse complement strand
ACAGTCTGTGGTGCAACGTGGCATTGGTGGATGGAGCAAGACATTATGTCCCAGATGTGCTCAATTGGATTCAGGTCTGGGGAACGGACGGGCCAGTCCATAAGCATCAATGCCTTCCTCTTGCAGAAACTGTTGACACACTCCAGCCACATGAGGTCTAGCATTGTCTTGCATTAGGAGGAACCCAGGGCCAACCGCACCAGCATATGGTCTCACAAGGGGTCTGAGGATCTCATCTCGGTACCTAATGGCAGTCAGGCTACCTCTGGCGAGCACATGGAGGGCTGTGCGGACCCCCAAAGAAATGCCACCCCACACCATGACTGACCCAACGCCAAACCGGTCATGCTGGAGGATGTTGCAGGCAGCAGAACGTTCTCCACGGCTTCTCCAGACTCTATCACGTCTGTCACGTGCTCAGTGTGAACCTGCTTTCATCTGTGAAGAGCACAGGGCACCAGTGGCGAATTTGCCAATCTTGGGGTTCTCTGGCAAATGACAAACGTCCTGCACGGTGTTGGGCTGTAAGCACAACCCCCACCTGTGTTGGTCGGGCCCTCATACCACCCTCATGGAGTCTGTTTCTGACCGTTTGAGCAGACACATGCACAGTTTTGGCCTGCTGGAGGTCGTTCTGCAGGGCTCTGGCAGTACTCCTCCTGCTCCTCCTTGCACAAAGGCAGAGGTAGCGGTCCTGCAGCTGGGTTGTTGCCCTCCTACGGCCTCCTCCACCTCTCCTGATGTACTGGCCTGTATCCTGGTAGTGCCTCCTTGCTCTGGACACTACGCTGACAGACACAGCAAACCTTCTTGCCACACATCGCATTGATGTTCCATCCTGGATGAGCTGCACTACCTGAGCCACTTGTGTGGGTTGTAGACTCCGTCTCATGCTGCCACTAGAGTGAAAGCACCGCCAGCATTCAAAAGTGACCAAAACATCAGCCAGGAAGCATAGGAACTGAGAATTGGTCTGTGGTCACCACCTGCAGAACCACTCCTTTATTGGGGGTGTCTTGCTATTTGCCTATAATTTCCACCTGTTGTCTATTCCATTTGCACAACAGCATGTGAAATGTATTGTCAACCAGTGTTGCTTCCTAAGTGGACAGTTTGATTTCACAGAAGTGTGATTGACTTGGAGTTACATTGTGTTGTTTAAGTGTTCCCTTTATTTTTTTTGAGCAGTGTATTTTCTATGTGGGGTTCTAGTTTTGTTTTTCTATGTTGGTGATTTTGTATGATTCCCAATTAGAGGCAGCTGGTAATCGTTGTCTCTACTCATATTTAGGTAGCTTTTTTCCACCTGTGTTTTGTGGGATATTGTTTATGTGTAGTTGCATGTTAGCACGCCATTGTCGTCACGGTTTCCTTTAGTCTTCAGTGTTTTGTTGTGTGGGTCACTTACATCTAATAAAAGATGTGGAACCCAGATCACGCTGCACGTTGGTCTGAGTGTGTTTCCAACGAACGTGACAGTGAGATTTATGAAATATGATGAAATATGATTAAATGTGTCTGGGATAAAGGCATGCCAGGCTATGGGAGGGATGCCAATTCTGCTGTGCCACCACCACCCCCCTCCTCCCCTCCCCCCTCAGTGACAGCTAGCCACAATGAGAGACACACATCTGTTTCCCTCTATGTCCAGAGAGAGCCAGGGTGGGATGTTACTGCTAACACATATACGCGCGCGCACACACACACACAAACACAAAAGCCACCCTTTCCAAAACATTATTTTCCCCTCACATCAACATTACTACAGTAACAAGGACACCTGGCTCCAAACAGGAAATGAGTTACGACTGAGGTAGGTAGGGTTGGAGTTAAGACTGAGGTAGGGAGGGTTGGAGTTAAGACTGAGGTAGGTAGGGTTGGAGTTAAGACGGAGGTAGGGAGGGTTGGAGTTAAGACTGAGGTAGGGAGGGTTGGAGTTAAGACTGAGGTAGGGAGGGTTGGAGTTAAGACTGAGGTAGGGAGGGTGTGGAGTTAAGACTGAGGTAGGGAGGGTTGGAGTTAAGACTGAGGTAGGTAGGGTTGGATTTAGGACTGAGGTAGGTAGGGTTTGAGTTAAGACTGAGGTAGGGAGGGTTGGAGTTAAGACTGAGGTAGGGAGGGTTGGAGTTAAGACTGAGGTAGGGAGGGTTGGAGTTAAGACTGAGGTAGGTAGGGTTGGAGTTAAGACTGAGGTAGGTAGGGTTGGAGTTAAGACTGAGGTAGGTAGGGTTGGAGTTAAGACTGAGGTAGGTAGGGTTGGAGTTAAGACTGAGGTAGGGAGGGTTGGAGTTAAGACTGAGGTAGGTAGGGTTGGAGTTAAGACTGAGGTAGGGAGGGTTGGAGTTAAGACTGAGGTAGGAAGGGTTGGAGTTAAGACTGAGGTAGGGAGGGTTGGAGTTAAGACTGAGGTAGGGAGGGTTGGAGTTAAGACTGAGGTAGGGAGGGTTGGAGTTAAGACTGAGGTAGGGAGGGTTGGAGTTAAGACTGAGGTAGGTAGGGT
>NC_060174.1:7893299-7910799 GCF_021184085.1 Oncorhynchus gorbuscha | reverse complement strand
ATGGTGCCATCACAGAAACACAGCTAAAGCAAAGCAATGCGAGTGTGCTCGTCTGTGGGGACACAAATACGCACACAGGAACACTACCTGATCTATCGACCACACGAGGGGACAACTTTATTACAGGCTTGTTTCTATCTGTCTTAACCATAGAAACAACAGTGACAGCAACATCAACAAAAACAGAATGGATCTGTTGCTAGAAGCCTGGGTCTGTACTTTGTCAATGGTAGGTTACTCTTTGGGGAGATTCACCTGTTGCTCACCTCTTGGCCACAGCACAGTAGACTACATTATATTACAGACATTGACCCTTTCTCTTTCAGCTCATTCAGCTCATTCTGTCATGTTTTGTCTTATTTTGTCTTGTCATTTTGCTTTTCCCTCTGTTCGTTTTCCCCCTGCTGGTCTTTTTAGGTTCGTTCCCCTCTTTCTCTCTTCCTCCCTCTCTCTCTTCTCTCTATCGCTCCGTTCCTGCTCCCAGCTGTTCCTATTCCCCTAATCAATCATTTAGTCTTCCCACACCTGTTCCCTATCTTTCCCCCTGATTAGAGTCCCTATTTCTCCCCTTGTTTTCCGTTTCTGCCCTGTCGGATCCTTGTCTATTGTTCACCGTGCTGTGTCTGTGTATCGCCCTGTCGTGTCGTGTTTCCCTCAGATGCTGCGTGGTGAGCAGGTGTCTGAGTCTGCTACGTTCAAGTGCCTTCCCGAGGCAACCTGCAGTTCTTGATCGAGTCTCCAGTCTGTTCTCGTCATTACGAGTGGAATTATGTCTTATGTTTGTAGATTTACTTTACTGGATTAAAGACTCTGTTTTCGCCAAGTCGCTTTTGGGTCCTCATTCACCTGCATGACACATTCACCGTCAAACCACTAACGCATATATGTCTGAGCGCAGCCTAATTACCTTGTTTCTCAAAAGAACAGACATGGAAACAACCAGACATTCACAGCCCAGTAAGCTGTACAACATCAGAAATTCAGACAGATGGGCCCAAAACAGCACAGAAGAATACCAGAAAGCAACTTGTAACCAAAATATTCAAACACTCTTAGATAACTTTCTGGACAGCACATTCACTCACAGTAAAGCAGGCATCAATCTAGCAGTAAAAAACATCAACTATATATACAGGCAAATGGCAAAAGAAGCACAACCAAAACAAAGAAGACCACAGATAAAAACTGGTTTGATGCAGATTGTAAAGTTATAAGGAAAACACTTAGAACACTATCCAACCAAAAGCACAGAGACCCAAATAATGGTGAATTACACCTTCATTACTGTGAGACTTTAAAACTCTATAAACGTAACACTCAGCACCAAAACAGCACAGTACAACAACAAGCAGCTGACACTAACTGAGGAGTCCATAAACACACACAACTTCTGGCAAAATTGGAGAAAAAAAAATCAAAACAAGAAGATTTAGCAATACAAAATGGTGACATGTGGGCCCATTTTAAAACACTATTCAACACCGTTCAAATGGACTCAAATGCAGAACAACGCCAAATGAATGGCAAATTGAATGGGATAGAAAAAGTTATAAAGGACAATCACAACCCATTGGACTCCCAGATTACTGACCAGGAGCTCTATAAGAAACTTCAGGCCCTCAAATTTAAAAAAGCATGCGGACCTGATGGCATCCTAAATGAGATTGTTCAAACTCACTAGTGCAAATTTTCAATTGGCTATAATTAAACTGTTTAATTTGATCCTGAGTGTAGGTTATTTCCCTGACATCTGGAATCAAGGACTCATAACCCCAATCTTTAAGAACGGAGACAAATTTGACCCTAACAATGACAGAGGCATTTGTGTGAACAGTAACCTGGGGAAGGTTTTCTGTAGTATTATAAATGTAAGAGTTCTCAACTTCCTTAATAAGCACAATGTCTTGAGTAAAAGCTAAATTGCATTTATATTGGATTTATACCAAAACATTGTACGATTGATCATATTTACACCATACACACCCTGATAGATAAATATGTCCACCAAAATAATACCAAAATGTACGCTTTCTATACACTTGCTTTATCAACTTCAAAAAAGCATTTGATTCTATTTGGCATACAGAACTGTTCTACAAAGTTATTGAAAGTAGTGTAGGGGGTAAAACATATGACATAATTAAATGTGTGTAGCATTGAAATTGGCAAGAAAATAGCAGAATTCCTTAACCAGGGGCGGGGCCTTCGTCAGGGTTGCAATCTGAGCCCTGCATTCTTCAATATTTACATCAACGAATTGGCCACTATTCTAGAAGAATCCTCAGTCTCCGCAATTCAGAGGTTAAATGCCCACTCTTCGCAGATGATCTATGCCTGCTGTCACCCACAGCACATGGCCTCCAGCAGAGCCTGGACCCGCTAGAGCAGTACTGCCAGAACTGGCCCTGGCAGTAAACCCCAAAAATACTAAAATTATGATTTTTCCAGAGAAGATCCAGATCTCAGGAAATTAGACCAACGTTCTCAATTGGACAACATATATAGAGTACTGCACACACTACAATTACTTAGGTTTAAAAATAAGCTCAACTGGACATCTTAATGAGGCAGTGAATGAACTGAGAGAGAAAGCACACAGGCCATTCTATGCCATTAAAAATACATTCAACTTGAAATACCTATTAAAATTTGGCTAACACTAATTGAATGTGTCATTGAACCAATTGCACTTTATGGCAGCGAGTTGTGGGGTCCACTGCAAAACAAGACTTCACCAAATTGGGCAAACACCCCATTGCAACCCTGCATGCAGAGTTCTGTAGGATTCTTCTACATGTCCAGAGGAAAACAACAAACAATTCATGCAGGGCAGAATTAGGTCAATATCCACTAATAATAATAAAAACATCTAAAATACAGTGACGCCCTCTCCTATCATGACCAAGCCCTGCAATGCCAAGAGCTGTGCAACAAAAGAGTACCTCATCCAGCTGGTCCTGGAGCTGAGTTCACAAACCTGTTCTACTAACACACTGAAGCCTCAGTCCCCTCATCCAGCTGGTCCTGGGGCTGAGTTCACTAACCTGTTCTACTAACACACTGAAGCCTCAGTCCCCTCATCCAGCTGGTCCTGGGGCTGAGTTCACAGACCTGTTCTACTAACACACTGAAGCCTCAGTCCCCTCATCCAGCTGGTCCTGGGGCTGAGTTCACTAACCTGTTCTACTAACACACTGAAGCCTCAGTCCCCTCATCCAGCTGGTCCTGGGGCTGAGTTCACAAACATGTTCTACTAACACACTGAAGCCTCAGTCCCCTCATCCAGCTGGTCCTGGGGCTGAGTTCACTAACCTGTTCTACTAACACACTGAAGCCTCAGTCCCCTCATCCAGCTGGTCCTGGGGCTGAGTTCACAAACCTGTTCTACTAACACACTGAAGCCTCAGTCCCCTCATCCAGCTGGTCCTGGGGCTGAGTTCACTAACCTGTTCTACTAACACACTGAAGCCTCAGTCCCCTCATCCAGCTGGTCCTGGGGCTGAGTTCACTAACCTGTTCTACTAACACACTGAAGCCTCAGGACCAGAACATTCAATCAATCAGAATAAAACAAATTACAACACAGTCAAAATAAAACTACATTGCTTATTGGGAAACACAAATCACGAGCACAAAGCAACATGCAGTGCTATCTGGCACTAAATCGACAGCACGCCGTGGCTAACTATTTGACCATGGTTACTGATCAAAACCTTAGAAAACCCTTGACAAAGTACAGCCTCAGTGAGCACAGCCTTTCCATTGAGAAGGATAGACACAGGAAAACATGGCTCCCTGTAGAGGAAAGGCTGTGCAACCATTGCACCACAGCAGAACCTGAGACAGAGCTGCATTTCCTGACAAAATGTTTAAAAACAATTAGAGAGTGTCATTTCCCCATATTTGAAACCCTTATTCAAGGTTTCAAAGACCTCTCTGATGAGAGTAGGCTACCCGTCCTGTTGGGGGAGGACACGGAGAGCTGTGGGTTGGCAGCGCACTACATTGCTGCCTGCGATAAGATGAGGGACAGTGTCTGACCATTGGTTATCATTCTTACTGTCATGCTAATAAAGCACATTTTTGAGGGAGGGAGGGAGGGAGGGGGAGGGAGGGAGGGAGGGAGGGAGGGAGGGAGGGAGGGAGGGAGGGAGGGAGGGAGTGTGAATTGAATTGAGAGAGCCAGAAAGAGGTAGAGAGTGAGAGAGAGAGAAATAGAGGGAGAGAGTGAGAGAGAGGGGAGAGGGAGAGGGAGAGAAAGAGGGAGATGGGGAGAGGGAGAGGGAGTGAATTGAATTGAGAGACAGAGAGAGAGACAGAGAGTGAGTTGAATTGAGAGAGAGAGAGAGAGAGAGAGAGAGAGAGAGAGAGAGAGAGAGAGAGAGAGAGAGAGAGAGAGAGAGAGAGAGAGAGACAGAGAGTGAGGAGGGTGAAATTCCACAGTGTGCCATCACAGCAGCAATATTTGTGACCTGTTGTCGCAAGAAAAAGGCAACCAGTGAAGAACAAACACCATTGTAAATACAACCCATATTCATGTTTATTTATTTTCCCTTGTGTACTTTAACCATTTGTACATTGTTACAACACTGTATATATATATATATATGTGTGTATTGAATTGAATTGAGAGAGGGAGAGAGAGAGACAGAAGACAGAAAGAGAGAGACAGAAAGAGAGAGAGAGAAAGAGAGAGAGAGAGAGAGAGAGAGAGAGAGAGAGAGAGAGAGAGAGAGAGAGAGAGAGAGAGAGAGAGAGAGAGAGAGAGAGAGAGAGAGAGAGAGAGAGAGAGAGAGAGAGAGAGAGAGAGAGAGAGAGAGAGAGAGAGAGAGAGAGAGAGAGAGAGAGAGAGAGAGAGAGAGAGAGAGAGAGAGAGAGAGAGAGAGGGGGAGAAACAGAGAGAGAGAGAGAGAGAGAGAGAGAGAGGAGGAGGGGAGAAACAGAGAGAGAGAGAGAGAGGGAGGAGGGAGAGACGGAAAGAGAGAGAGAGAGAGAGAGGGGGGGAGAAACAGAGAGAGAGAGAGAGGAGAGAGGGGGAGAAACAGAGAGAGAGAGAGAGAGAGAGAGAGAGAGAGGGGGAGGGGGGGAGAAACAGAGAGAGAGGGAGGGGGGAGAGAGAGAGAGAGAGAGAGAGAGAGGGGAGAAACAGAGAGAGAGAGAGAGAGAGAGAAACAGAGAGAGAGAGAACTAAAGAACAGAGAGAGAGGAGGGAGAGAGAGAGAGGAGAGAGAGGAGAGAGGGGGGGAGAAACAGAGGGAGAGAAACAGAGAGAGAGGAGGGAGAGAGAGAGAGAGAGAGAGAGAGAGAGAACTAAAGAACCCCGGTGATCCACAAGCTCATCAGAGCTTTTTATGTTGCTCTCCATATATTAAACTTCTCTACTGAACAAATAAACCTTGGAGTGGACAAAACCACGCTGCAAACATTCTCTGTTCCTCTCAAGGACAGAAAAATTAGGAATAATCAGGTTTTTACAGGAAGACTCATTGCTGGGTTAGAGTCATTTTTGGTAGGCAAACTTTACTCTGTCTCCAAACGGCCAGGAAAACCGTCTGCTGTAGCATCCCGAAAACAGAGCTTTCAGAACAGACCGTGATAAAATGTTAATGAGTCTTTCTGTAAAAACCTGATTATTCCTCATTTGTTTGTCCCTGAGAGGAACAGAGAATGTGTGCTGCTCCAAGGTTTATCTGTTCAGTAGAGAAGGTAAATACTTCAAATAGGCATGCATTATTACTGAATGGGTTAGAATATCATTCATTCATTTAGTGCATTATCATTAATAGCAAAACAGACATAGTGTATTTCCTTCAGCATGCTTCCATCGACTTGTGTTCCTCTAATGGATGAATTGTGGATCTATGATAATATTTCTATATTATATTATGTATTTCTAAATCTCAAAGATGATCAAGGACCCCCGCTGCTTTGAATGAAAAGAGCCAGAAGGCAGAAGGTCAACGTTTTCCTAACCCCGAGTGTGTCACAGTGCGTAAATAGGGCTGGCTACTGAATTTTGATCAGGAGGAGAGCTAGACGGCTCTACACCGCAGCCCTCCCTCTCATCTCTGTACACATGGCATTAGTGTCGAGCATAAACACATAAAAGGGAAAGATTAAAGCCGGGTGAAGATAAAAGATTTGGGTGGGTTTGACGAGGAGTGACGGGCTTGTGTGTGTTTCTATACAGTTGAAGTCAGAAGTTTACATACACCTTAGCCAAATACATTTAAATTCAGTTTTTCACAATTCCTGTCATTTAATCCTAGTAAAAATGCCCTGTCTTAGGTTAGTTAGGATCACCACTTTATTTTAAGAAAGTGAAATGTCAGAATAATAGTAGAGAGAATGATTTATTTCAGCTTTTATTACTTTCCTCACATTCTCAGTGGGTCAGAAGTTTACATACACTCAATTGCTATTTGGTAGCATTGCCTTTAAATTGTTTAACTTGGGTCAAACGTTTTGGGGAGCCTTCTACAAGCTTCCCACAACAAGTTGGGTGAATTTTGGCCCATTCCTCCTGACAGAGCTGGTGTAACTGAGTCAGGTTTGTAGGCCTCCTTGCTCGCACACGCTTCTTCAGTTCTGCCCACAAATTTTCTGTTGGATTGAGGTCAGGGTTTTGTGATGGCCACTCCAATACCTTGACTTTGTTGTCCTTAAGCCATTTTGCCACAACTTTGGAAGGATGCTTGAGGTCATTGCCCATTTGGAAGACCCATTTGCGACCAAGCTTTAACTTCCTGACTGATGTCTTGAGATGTTGCTTCAATATATCCACGTAATTTTCTCTCCTCATGATGCCATCTATTTTGTGAAGTGCCCCAGTCCCTCCTGCAGCAAAGCACCCCCACAACATGATGCTGCCACCCCCGTACTTCACGGTTGGGATGGTGTTCTTCGGCTTGCAAGTCTCCCCCTTTTCCTCCAAACATAACAATGATCATTATGGCCAAACAGTTCTATTTTTTTTTTATTTTTTTTTATTATTTCTACCCCCTTTTTCGTAGTATTCAATTGTTAGTAGTTACTATCATGTCTCATCGCTACAACTCCCGTACAGGCTCGGGAGTTACAAAGGTCAAGAGCATTAAAACTCGTTTAAGAAGCCGCACTGCTTCTTAACACAGCGCGCATCCAACTCGGAAGCCAGCCGCACTGCTTCTTAACACAGCGCTCATCCAACTCGGAAGCCAGCCGCACTGCTTCTTAACACAGCGCGCATCCAACTCGGAAGCCAGCCGCACTGCTTCTTAACATAGCGCGCATCCAACTCGGAAGCCAACCGCACTGCTTCTTAACACAGCGCACATGCAACTCGGAAGCCAGCCGCACAAATGTGTCGGGGGAAACACCATGCACCTAGTGACCTGGTCAGCGCACACTGCACCCGGCCCGCCACAGGAGTCGTTAGTGCGCGACGAGACAAGGACATCCCTACCGACCAAACCCTCCCGAACCCGGACGACGCTAGGCAAATGTGCGTCGCTCCATGGACCTCCCAGTCGCGGCCGGCTGCGACAGAGCCTGGGCTCGATACCAGAGTCTCTGGTGGCACAGCTAGCACTGTGATGCAGTGCCTTAGACCACTGCACCACCCAGGAGGCTTAAACAGTTCTATTTTTGTTTCATCAGACCAGAGAATATTTGAATAATAAGAAGAAGAATAATAATACTCCCTACTGTAGGGACTCTGGATAAGAGAGTCTGCTAAATGACTCCCTACTGTAGTGGCTCTGGATAAGAGAGTCTGCTAATTGACTCTCTACTGTAGTGTCTCTGGATAAGAGAGTCTGCTAAATGACTCCCTACTGTAGTGGCTCTGGATAAGAGTGTCTGCTAAATGACTCACTACTGTAGTGTCTCTAGATAACAGAGTCTGCTAATTGACTCCCTACTGTAGTGTCTCTAGATAAGAGAGTCTGCTAATTGATTCTCTACTGTAGTGGCTTTGGATAAGAGAGTCTGCTAAATGACTCCCTACTGTAGTGGCTCTGGATAAGACAGTCTGCTAAATGACTCCCTACTGTAGTGGCTCTGGATAAGACAGTCTGCTAAATGACTCCCTACTGTAGTGGCTCTGGATAAGACAGTCTGCTAAATGACTCCCTACTGTAGTGGCTCTGGATAAGACAGTCTGCTAAATGACTCCCTACTGTAGTGGCTTTTGATAAGACAGTCTGCTAAATGACTCATTACTGTTGTGGCTCTGGATAAGACAGTCTGCTAAATGACTCACTACTGTAGTGGCTCTGGATAAGACAGTCTGCTAAATGACTCCCTACTGTAGTGGCTCTGGATAAGACAGTCTGCTAAACGACTCAAATGTAAACGTACATTTGACCTGTAATCTGCATGACATTTGTATATTCTAATTGGCTAACCAACCAAAATAGGCTACTATATAATAAAAATATAGGCTACTGTGAGAGGAGGTAGAGAGAAGTAACCCTCTAGCAGGGGCCGTGCTGTGTGTGTAGGCTACTGTGAGAGGAGGTAGAGAGAGGTAACCCTCTAGCAGGGGCCGTGCTGTGTGTGTAGGCTACTGTGAGAGGAGGTAGAGAGAGGTAACCCTCTAGCAGGGGCCGTGCTGTGTGTGTAGGCTACTGTGAGAGGAGGTAGAGAGAGGTAACCCTCTAGCAGGGGCCGTGCTGTGTGTGTAGGCTACTGTGAGAGGAGGTAGAGAGAGGTAACCCTCTAGCAGGGGCCGTGCTGTGTGTGTAGGCTACTGTGAGAGGAGGTAGAGAGAGGTAACCCTCTAGCAGGGGCCGTGCTGTGTGTGTAGGCTACTGTGAGAGGAGGTAGAGAGAGGTAACCCTCTAGCAGGGGCCGTGCTGTGTGTGTAGGCTACTGTGAGAGGAGGTAGAGAGAGGTAACCCTCTAGCAGGGGCCGTGCTGTGTGAAGGCTACTCTGAGCGTGAGCGTGTGACACAGGAACATGGAGGAGAGAGAGAGAGAAGAGAGACCGCAACAAACCAAGCAGACTCCTGCTATAATACACTAATAGCTGCCATAGCTAGGTTATTTATCATCTAACATGGTTCCATAGTACCTGTCTTGACAACATGAAACCGGGAGAAACTAGTTAAATTAGCTAGCTAGGCTAATTGAGGCAGCATGCACTTTCTCATCCTACAGTTACACGACAACAACAACTCCATTCAGAATATAATGTAGCAGTCTACCTGTTGGCTCTTGGTCGTCACAGCCTATCCTTCTTCTTTAACTTTTAGTTCCATCATTTTAATTCAATCTTCCATTGAATAGATATCTCCTAACTTTTGCCCACACTGAGGCTCTATGACTGTAGCCTAGTGCCGCTTTGATGATTAATGATTGGCCAACAATAACAACAAGCTACACGAGTCACAAAAGCAAAGAGTAGCAGTATAAATCTCTCTCTCTTTCCCTCTACTGCTGCGGTCTCCGGATCTGTACGGGTCCTTCCAGACAAGTCAGTTAAAATGACACATACCCGAGACCCGTGACAATATTTTTGACCCGGATCGGGTCTCGGGTATTCAGGTACAGGTGGATCCTCTAGTTGAAGCTGTCAAATCGGTGAGCAGTTGCTCTTGTGATCATTGTCGTGAAGCCACACCCACCCTGCTCGCGTTGTCGTGAAGCCACACCCACCCTGCTCGCGTTGTCGTGAAGCCACACCCACCCTGCTCGCGTTGTCGTGAAGCCACACCCACCCTGCTCGCGTTGTCGTGAAGCCACACCCACCCTGCTCGCGTTGTCGTGAAGCCACACCCACCCTGCTGAAGCCACACCCACCCTGCGTTGTCGTGAAGCCACACCCACCCTGCTCGCCACACCCACCCTGCTCGCGTTGTCGTGAAGCCACACCCACCCTGCTCGCGTTGTCGTGAAGCCACACCCACCCTGCTCGCGTTGTCGTGAAGCCACACCCACCCTGCTCGCGTTGTCGTGAAGCCACACCCACCCTGCTCGCGTTAGAAGTTCAAAGCGTGAAAAGTTACGGTTATATTGAAATAATGACGCTCAAATTGAAAATCATTAAATAACAAAATGGAGGATTTCTGTCAGCCTAATCGAGTGTTCAAAACTTGTACACAAGGCTGCAATGGGGATTTCTCTTAATGTGACTCTGTGCAGCCAATGTCAATGTCCGCTTTAGGTATAATGTCAGGAGCCGCTTGTGGATTTAACAGCTCTAACGACACCATCAAAACATCAGCTAAAGAGGATCTGATTGAATCAAATGAACCTAAATGTGTTTGACTAGTGTTTTTCTATGTGTACTATGTAACCTGAGGCCTCTGAATGATATTCCTGTATGTGAAAGAATACATACTTATACAGTGTGTGTGCCAAATCCAACATGGCGTCTGTGTTCAGTGCCTCACGTACCTTGAGCTCGCGGAAGAAGATGCTGCTCCGGGCCCATTCCACGATGGAGAACAGCGTCTGGTCGGCCATCTTGCACATAAGGCCGAACGTGTTGAGTTTGTCGTGTTTCCCCCGGCTGGCCTGCTCCTGCTGCAGGTAGGCCAGGATCTTGGTCTGCACCTGGGGCTCGTCAGGTTCGCACTTCAGCAGCTCCACGATGAGCTGTGGGAAGCTGGGCGGCGAGCCCGTCTGGTACACGTCCATGTACGGGTTGTAACCCATGATGGACTCGGGCGAGCTGCTGTACGGGTCCGGGTACTCGGACTTGATGGTGCGGGTGCTCTGGAAGTGGCCGTAGGCCGCCTGGTAGCCCTGGAGGGAACCGGTGTGGGGGGGCATGGCCATGCTGATGGGAGACGTCACGAAGGGGCTGCGATCGTAGTCTGTGTGGGGCAGGGCGGCGTGGTGCGGGAGGCCGTGGTGGCTGAGCGGCAGGCCCTTGGAGGCGGCCTGGTGGATGTTCTGGATGGCCGAGGAGATGGTGAGGTCGGTGGGCACCGCCTGCATCACCTGGGTCATGGACTCGATCTTCAGGCCGTTGGCGCGGATCAGCGCTTTCTTCTGCTGCTTGAGGGCCCGGTCGCGCTTGTACATGGGGCCGAACTTGTTGCGGCCGCCACGCATGCGGTCCGCCCTCACAGCTGACGGTGAGACAGACAGACAGACAGACAGACAGACAGACAGACAGACAGACAGACAGACAGACAGACAGACAGACAGACAGACAGACAGACAGACAGACAGACAGACAGACAGACAGACAGGAAAGGAAAGGAAAGACCGGAGAATGTTAGTGACATCATCACATCTAGTAAGCTGAGTAAGACCACAGCATCGTCTAGTAAACTGACTAGGAACACATTCTCCGGGGATGATTTGCAGCGGGGGGGGGGGGAATAAATGAGCAATTCATAAACGCTATGGCATTCTAGTTAAGCCAGCAGTTTCCAAACCGAGTTCTCTGAGGGCAAATAGGCTCTTGGGCCAGGAGATTGAGACCTATGACCTCATTCATGACTCCCATGCAAGTAATTAAGTAAAAAGTACTTTAAAGTACTTTAAAGTACTACTTAAGTCGTTTTTGGAGTATCTCTACTTTACTTTACTATTTATATATTTTTAAGTACTTTTACTTTTACTCCACTACATTCCTAAAGAAATGATGTACTTTTTACTCCATATATTTATCCTGACACCCAAAAGTACTCGTTACATTTTGAATGCTTAGCAGGATGGGAAAATGTTCAAATTCATGCACTAAGGAATTTTTTATTATTTTCACTTTTACTTTTGATACTTATGTATATTTTAGCAATTACATTTACATGTGATACATTAAATATATTACAAACCAAATACTTTTAGTTTTTTACTCAAGTAGTACTTTACTGGGTGACTTTCACTTTTACTCGAGTCATTTTCTTTTAACTTCGTTATCTAAGTTAACCTTGGTATATTTACTTTTAATCAAGTATGACATTTGGGTACTTTTTCCACCACTAGTCCTATGTGTTCTGGACACGGAACCCAAAACAAACCATTTGCATTGATTAATCATAGAGATAACACAGTTCACCTTTCAACTCGCATCTGGAAAAAAAAACAAACAATGGCAATTATACTTTGTGTTGACCTTTGCACTCTGAGAACTCGGATGCCTCAGAGCAGGGAAATAAAGCCATGTAATAACATGGTAGCTTTTACAAGCATGGCACATTTTGTCACTTGACAGGTCGTAAAACGCTTGTTGCTCATTGATCTGAAAGGAGTGACTTTTATGAAGCTATGTAATAGTAATACGTAGCAGACAACAAGGCAAGTAGTCCTGTCTGTCTGTCTGTCTGTCTGTCTGTCTGTCTGTCTGTCTGTCTGTCTGTCTGTCTGTCTGTCTGTCTGTCTGTCTGTCTGTCTGTCTGTCTGTCTGTCTGTCTGTCTGTCTGTCTGTCTGTCTGTCTGTCTGTCTGTCTGTCTCTCTCTCTCTCTCTCTCTCTCTCTCTCTCTCTCTCTCTCTCTCTCTCTCTCTCTCTCTCTCTCACACACACACACACACACACACACACACACACACACACACACACACACACACACACACACACACACACACACACACACACACACACACACACACACACACACACACACACACACACACACACACACACACACACACCCACACAGGCACCTACACAGACACATAGACACATCTACACACAGACACACCTACACACTGACACACTGACACAGCTACACACAGACACACCTACACACAGACACACCTACACACAGACACACCTACACACAGACACACCTACACACTGACACACAGACACACCTACACACAGACACACCTACACACAGACACACAGATACAGCTACACACAGACACAGCTACACACAGACACACCTACACACTGACACACTGACACACCTACACACAGACACACCTACACACAGACACACAGATACAGCTACAGAAAGACATAGCTACACACAGACACACCTACACACAGACACACAGATACAGCTACAGAAAGACATAGCTACACACAGACACACCTACACACTGACAGACAGAAACTTAAACAACAGACAATGACAAACAGAAGACGAGTACACAAACTTACACACACAGAAACACACACACACCTCCCCATCAGCCACTAAACACAAACATACACACTGACACACAGACACACACAAACACACACAGACACATACACACACACACATGCATGAACGCATGCACGCACACAAACACACATACATACACACACACAGGCACCCACACACCTTCACACTGACACACAGACATAGCTACACACAGACACAGCTACACACAGACACACCTTCACACTGACACACAGACACACCTACACACAGACACACCTTCACACTGACACACAGACGCACAGACACAGCTACACACAGCTACACACAGACACAGCTACACACAGCTACACACAGACACAGCTGCATACAGACACATCTACACACAGCTACACACAGACACAGCTACACACATACACAGCTACACACATACACACCTACACACTGAAAACACCTACACACAGACACACCTACACACAGACACACCTACACACCGGCACACCGACACACTGAGGTATAGGACTGGGGTATAAGACTGGGGTATAGGACTGGTACTGGGGTATAGGACTGGGGTATAGGACTGGGACTGGGGTATAGGACTGGGACTGGGGTATAGGACTGGGACTGGGGCAGGGGTATAGGACTGGGACTGGGGTATAGGACTGGGGCTGGGGTATAGGACTGGGGCTGGGGTATAGGACTGGGGCTGGGGTATAGGACTGGGACTGGAGTATAGGACTGGGGCTGGGGTATAGGACTGGGACTGGGGTATATACCTGGGGTATAGGACCGGGACTGGGGTATAGGACTGGGGCTGGGGTGTAGGACTGGGGCTGGGTTATAGGACTGGGGCTGGAGTATAGGACTGGGACTGGGGCTGGGGTATAGTACTGGGACTGGGGTATAGGACTGGGACTGGGGCTGGGGTATAGTACTGGGACTGGGGTATAGGACTGGGACTGGGGTATAGGACTGGGGTATAGGACTGGTGCTGGGGTATAGGATTGGGACTGGGTTATTGGACTGGGACTGGGGCTGGGTTATAGGACTGGGGCTGGAGTATAGGATTGGTGCTGGGGTATAGGACTGGGACTGGGGTATAGGACTGGGACTGGGGTATGGGACTGGGACTGGGGCTGGGGTATAGGACTGGGGCTGGGGTATAGGATTGGTGCTGGGGTATAGGACTGGGACTGGGGTATAGGACTGGGACTGGAGTATAGGACTGGGGCTGGGTTATAGGACTGGGACTGGAGTATAGGACTGGGGCTGGGGTATAGGACTGGGGCTGGGGTATAGCACTGGGGCTGGGGTATAGGACTGGGACTGGGGTATAGGACTGGGACTGGGGTATAGGACTGGGACTGGGGCAGGGGTATAGGACTGGGACTGGAGTATAGGACTGGGGCTGGGGCATAGGACTGGGACTGGGGTATAGGACTGGGGTATAGGACTGGGACTGGAGAATATGACTGGGACTGGGGTATAGGACTGGGACTGGGGTATAGGACTGGGACTGGGGTATAGGACTGGGACTGGGACTGGGGTATAGGACTGGGACTGGGACTGGGGTATAGGACTGATACTGGAGAATAAGAATGGGACTGGAGTATTGGACTGGGACTGGGGTATAGAACTGGGACTGGGACTGGGGTATAGGACTGGGACTGGGACTGGGGTATAGGACTGGGGCTGGGGTATAGGACTGAGACTGGAGTGTAGGACTGGGACTGGGACTGGGGTATAGGACTGGGGCTGGGGTATAGGACTGGGGCTGGGGTATAGGACTGGGGCTGGGGTATAGGACTGGGGCTGGGGTATAGGACTGGGACTGGGGTATAGGACTGGGACTGGGACTGGGGTATAGGACTGGGACTGGGACTGGGGTATAGGACTGATACTGGAGAATAAGAATGGGACTGGAGTATTGGACTGGGACTGGGGTATAGAACTGGGACTGGGACTGGGGTATAGGACTGGGACTGGGACTGGGGTATAGGACTGGGGCTGGGGTATAGGACTGAGACTGGAGTGTAGGACTGGGACTGGGACTGGGGTATAGGACTGGGGCTGGGGTATAGGACTGGGGCTGGGGTATAGGACTGGGGCTGGGGTATAGGACTGGGACTGGGGTATATTACTGGGACTGGGACTGGGGTATAGGACATGGACTGGAGTATAGGACTGGGACAGTTTACCAGGTTCTACTGTTGGTAACTGGAACAGACAGTTTACCAGGTTCTACTGTTGGTAACTGGAACAGACAGTTTACCAGGTTCTACTGTTGGTAACTGGAACAGACAGTTTACCAGCTTCTACTGTTGGTAACTGGAACAGACAGTTACCAGGTTCTACTGTTGGTAACTGGAACAGACAGTTACCAGGTTCTACTGTTGGTAACTGGAACAGACAGTTTACCAGGTTCTACTGTTGGTAACTGGAACAGACAGTTTACCAGGTTCTACTGTTGGTAACTGGAACAGACAGTTTACCAGGTTCTACTGTTGGTAACTGGAACAGACAGTTACCAGGTTCTACTGTTGGTAACTGGAACAGACAGTTACCAGGTTATTGGATTACAGTAGCAATTTATTATATGTTGGGCAATAAAAGAAGAACAAACAATTCCCACATAGAAACAAAGTGATGGTGTATGGATGATTCATAGTAAAAGCTGGGTTCGTCCAGATAACCAGCAATTTCCAACGTTTGGAAAGAGACGGACGTGAGCTATTAAAATATCTGAAGATATGTGTGTGTGTCCGTGTCACCCCGATATCTGTCAAACATTGTACTGGATGGCGACTTGGTGAAGCCTATTTCACTTCCTCAAAATCCCCAGAATGAATTTAAGATAACTCAAGAAATCTGTAATTAATTTTGAGGTATTTGCCGAGGATGTTTCAGTTGTGTAATTTGACCATCTAATAGATGTCTGATGTGTTGTCTTGTGGAAACAGTCAGAGACGCTGGGCAGGTCTGTCTCACTGTCTATACTATTGGATAGAGGGCAATCACTGGAGCTGTTCCATCCCATGCTAGTGGGTGAATGGACATCGTCAAATGAAAACCCAACCTTCATTTAACCTTTGTGATGCGCAGATGTTTCAAACTCCGTTTTTAGACGAGACTTTATGACCAAAATGATCCTATTTAGACTCAATTCTGACACTGGAACAATAGTTTCTGACTCATATCGATGCCACATCGGTTGTTTTCAAAGGGAGTCAATATTAAACAATTAAAAATAGACTTAACTGCATTTTAATAATTTTTTATAATCCCAAAATGAAGGATTGAATTGAACCGTGTGAATAAATCTATAATATATGTATGTTGTTTTACTGGAAAGCTGTGCCTGGGAGAGCAGGATTCTACCTCGGTGATCTTTACAGGTTGTGGCAACACTCCACCCTGCCTGCCTGCCTGGCTCTGCCCCTGGGCTGGAGTAGACAGAGTGCTGCAGGGCCCCTCCGCCCAGCTGCTGGCATATGAAAACACATCACGCCGTAGTAAAGCTGTAAAATGACAGGCGTAGAGATTCTGCCCTCTGGCCATTCACAATTAATAGTAATTAAAACCACACTCCTGTGGGTTAAGAGGAAAAAGACACACACACACACAACAACAAAAAGAAGTGCTATCTTAAAAACGACTAAAAGTACACGTAGATACGGGATGGTTGTGTAAAGGTGGTTGTTGAATGAGAAAGAGGTCAAGACTGAGTGTCCAGGCAAAATAAAGGTGTTTCAGGGGTAAGACAACACAATGTTGCTTTTCACTTCTCGCCCCATTGGTCTACATGCAGGACGGTAGGATTATTTCTACAGAGTAGGTGTGATTTGGCCCGAATCACTGATACAGGGTCAGATACAGCATTTGTCCATCCCCCTAATCTTTAACTGTCCCTCCCCTTAACCCTAACCTGTCCATCCCCCTAATCTTAACCTGTCCATCCCCCTAATCCTAACCTATCCATCCCCCTAATTCTAACCTTAACATCACCCTAATCCTAACCTGTCCATCCCTCGAGTCCTAACCTTTACATCCCTCGAGTCCTAACCTTTACATCCCCGTAATCCTAACCTTTACATCCCCCTAATCTTAACCTTTACATCCCCCTAATCCTAACCTGTCCATCACCCTAATCCTAACCTTTACATCCCTCGAGCCCTAACCTTTACATCCCCCTAATCCTAAACTTTACATCCCCCTAATCTTAACCTTTACATCCCCCTAATCCTAACCTGTCCATCCCCTTAATCCTAACCTATTCATCCCCCTAATCCTAACCTTTACATCCCCTAATCTTAACCTTTACATCCCCCTAATCCTAACCTGTCCATCCCCTAATCCTAACCTATTCATCCCCCTAATCATAACCTTTACATCCCCCTAATCCTAACCTTTACATCCCCCTTAATCCTAACCCATCCATTCCCCTAATCCTAACCTATCCGTCCCCCTAATCCTA
>NC_060174.1:7860799-7888299 GCF_021184085.1 Oncorhynchus gorbuscha | reverse complement strand
GGCCAGACATGGTACTCTGGTCCCCTTCACGAAAGGATGTGTACATCATAGAGCTCACAGTCCCGTGGGAAAACTCTGTTGAAGAGGCCTACGAGCGTAAGAAACTGCATTACACAGAGTTGGCAGCAGACGCAACTCAACGTGGCTGGAATGCAAAAGTCTGGCCAGTTGAAGTGGGATGCAGAGGATTCGTGGCTTCTTCCACCATCGGGTTGCTGAAAGAACTTGGAATCCATGGACAGGCTCTGCGGCAGACCATCAGAGCAGTTTCTCAAGCAGCTGAAAGAGGCAGCCAGTGGATCTGGATCAAACGGAAGGACCCTTGCTGGGCTATAACAACATGACCCCCCCACCCCCACCTGAGAACCCAATTCAGATCCCTCCAACTTGAGGAGGGCATATGAGGTATGCGGTCAGCTGTATGGCTGGCTCAGGGAAGAGGACGCCCCTGCCTTGCATCTTAATTGGGCATGGGACACAAGCTAAGGCTTGATCACCCTTTAGCTGGCCACCTTTGATGAGGGTGTTTAGTGATTAATAAAGGCCGAAACACCCACTGATTCGAAGGCACACTATTGAGGATGTGGCTCGGTCCTCCCCTCCCGCTCCGTGGCTCGACGACTCATTGCGAGCTCACAGAACAGGGCTCCGGGCAGCCGAGCGGAAATGGAGGAAAACTCACCTCCCTGCGGACCTGGCATCCTTTCACTCCCTCCTCTCTACATTTTCCTCCTCTGTCTCTGCTGCTAAAGCCACTTTCTACCACGCTAAATTCCAAGCATCTGCCTCTAACCCTAGGAAGCTCTTTGCCACCTTCTCCTCCCTCCTGAATCCCCCCCCCTCCTCCTCCCTCTCTGCAGATTACTTCGTCAACCATTTTGAAAAGAAGGTCGATGACATCCGATCCTCGTTTGCTAAGTCAAACGACACCGCTGGTTCTGCTCACACTGCCCTACCCTGTGCTCTGACCTCTTTCTCCCCTCTCTCTCCAGATGAAATCTCGCGTCTTGTGACGGCCGGCCGCCCAACAACCTGCCCGCTTGACCCTATCCCCTCCTCTCTTCTCCAGACCATTTCCGGAGACCTTCTCCCTTACCTCACCTCGCTCATCAACTCATCCCTGACCGCTGGCTACGTCCCTTCCGTCTTCAAGAGAGCGAGAGTTGCACCCCTTCTGAAAAAACCTACACTCGATCCCTCTGATGTCAACAACTAAAGACCAGTATCCCTTCTTTCTTTTCTCTCCAAAACTCTTGAACGTGCCGTCCTTGACCAGCTCTCCCGCTATCTCTCTCAGAATGACCTTCTTGATCCAAATCAGTCAGGTTTCAAGACTAGTCATTCAACTGAGACTGCTCTTCTCTGTATCACGGAGGCGCTCCGCACTGCTAAAGCTAACTCTCTCTCCTCTGCTCTCATCCTTCTAGACCTATCGGCTGCCTTCGATACTGTGAACCATCAGATCCTCCTCTCCACCCTCTTCGAGTTGGGCATCTCCGGCGCGGCCCACGCTTGGATTGCGTCCTACCTGACAGGTCGCTCCTATCAGGTGGCGTGGCGAGAATCTGTCTCCTCACCATGCGCTCTCACCACTGGTGTCCCCCAGGGCTCTGTTCTAGGCCCTTTCCTATTCTCGCTATACACCAAGTCACTTGGCTCTGTCATAACCTCACATGGTCTCTCCTATCATTGCTATGCAGACGACACACAATTAATCTTCTCCTTTCCCCCTTCTGATGACCAGGTGGTGAATCGCATCTCTGCATGTCTGGCAGACATATCAGTGTGGATGACGGATCACCACCTCAAGCTGAACCTCGGCAAGACGGAGCTGCTCTTCCTCCCGGGGAAGGACTGCCCGTTCCATGATCTCGCCATCACGGTTGACAACTCCATTGTGTCCTCCTCCCAGAGCGCTAAGAACCTTGGCGTGATCCTGGACAACACCCTGTCGTTCTCAACTAACATCAAGGCGGTGGCCCGTTCCTGTAGGTTCATGCTCTACAACATCCGCAGAGTACGACCCTGCCTCACACAGGAAGCGGCACAGGTCCTAATCCAGGCACTTGTCATCTCCCGTCTGGATTACTGCAACTCGCTGTTGACTGGGCTCCCTGCCTGTGCCATTAAACCCCTACAACTCATCCAGAACGCCGCAGCCCGTCTGGTGTTCAACCTTCCCAAGTTCTCTCACGTCACCCCGCTCCTCCGCTCTCTCCACTGGCTTCCAGTTGAAGCTCGCATCCGCTACAAGACCATGGTGCTTGCCTACGGAGCTGTGAGGGGAACGGCACCTCAGTTCCTCCAGGCTCTGATCAGGCCCTACACCCAAACAAGGGCACTGTGTTCATCCACCTCTGGCCTGCTCGCCTCCCTACCACTGAGGAAGTACAGTTCCCGCTCAGCCCAGTCAAAACTGTTCGCTGCTCTGGCCCCCCAATGGTGGAACAAACTCCCTCACGACGCCAGGACAGCGGAGTCAATCACCACCTTCCGGAGACACCTGAAACCCCACCTCTTTAAGGAATACCTAGGATAGGATAAAGTAATCCTTCTCACCCCCCCCCTTAAAAGATTTAGATGCACTATTGTAAAGTGGCTGTTCCACTGGATGTCATAAGGTGAATGCACCAATTTGTAAGTCGCACTGGATAAGAGCGTCTGCTAAATGACTTAAATGTAATGTAATGTAATGTAAATGTCCCAAAATGTACATCTTAACCCAGTCTAAGAAATAAACCTCCCATGCCACTCTGACAACATCACAGCAAATCTCATGTGAGTGCATTCCATCTATTGGCACAATGGACAGTTTTTAACATCTCGTCCCGTGTTTTATGATTCAATGTTTAATTGGTATATTGTAATTACTTCGCCACCATGTCCTATTTATTGCCTTACCTCCCTTATCTTACCTCATTTACACACACTGCATATAGACTTTTCTACTTCATTATTGACTGTATGTTTGTTTTACTACTCCATGTGTAACTCTGTGTTGTTGTATGTGTCAAACTGCTTTGCTTTACATCTGGCCAGGTCGCAGGTGTAAATGAGAACTTGTTCTCAACTAGCCTATTTGGTTAAATAAAGGTGAAATAAAAAATTTAACATTCCCGATCCACACAAGTCGAAGAAATGCCTTAAACCTGCCCATTTAAAAGTAAAACAATCAATATTTCACCAAACTCAAAGGCAATGTACAACCTGCATTGCTTGATCCAGCCTTGTGACATGATAATATAACCACACTAGAATAGACACACTGGATATACAGTCTACTGACCCACTGGATATACAGTCTACTGACCCACTGGATATACATTCTACTGACCGACTGGATATACAGACTACTGACGCACTGGATATACATTCTACTGACCCACTGGATATACAGTCTACTGACCCACTGGAAACACAGTCTACTGACCCACTGGATATACAGACTACTGACCCACTGGATATACAGTCTACTGACCCACTGGATATACATTCTACTGACCCACTGGATATACAGTCTACTGACCCACTGGATATATATTCTACTGACCCACTGGATATATATTCTACTGACCCACTGGATATACATTCTACTGACCCACTGGATATAGATTCTACTGACCCACTGGATATAGATTCTACTGACCCACTGGATATACAGTCTACTGACCCACTGGATATAGATTCTACTGACCCACTAGATATACAGACTACTGACCCACTGGATATACAGTCTACTGACCCACTGGATATACAGTCTACTGACCCACTGGATATACAGTCTACTGACTCACTGGATATACAGTCTACTGACCCACTGGATATACAGACTACTGACCCACTGGATATACAGACTACTGACCCACTGGATATACAGACTACTGACCCACTGGATATACATTCTACTGACCCACTGGATATAGATTCTACTGGCCTACTGGATATACATTCTATTGACCCACTGGATATACAGACTACTGACCCACTGGATATACAGATTACTGACACACTGGATATACAATCTACTAACCCACTGGATATACAGTCTACTGACCCACTGGATATACAGTCTACTGACCCACTGGATATACAGACTACTGACCCACTGGATAAACATTCTATTGACCCACTGGATATGCATTCTACTGACCCACTGGATATACATTCTTCTGACCCACTGGATATACAGATTACTGACCCACTGGATATACAGATTACTGACCCACTGGATATACAGACTACTGACCCACTGGATATACAGTCTACTGACCCACTGGATATACAGTCTACTGACCCACTGGATATACATTCTATTGACCCACTGGATATACAGTCTACTGACCCACTGGATATACAGTCCACTGACCCACTGGATATACATTCTACTGACCCACTGGATATACATTCTTCTGACCCACTGGATATACATTCTACTGACCCACTGGATATACATTCTACTGACCCACTGGATATACAGTCTACTGACCCACTGGATATACAGATTACTGACCTACTGGATATACAGACTACTGACCCACTGGAAACACAGACTGCTGACCCATTGGATATACATTCTACTGACCCACTGGATATACATTCTACTGACCCACTGTATATAGATTCTACTGACCCACTGGATATGCAGTCTACTGACCCACTGGATATACAGTTACTGACCCAATGGATATACATTCTACTGGCCCACTGGATATAGATTCTACTGGCCTACTGGATATACATTCTATTGACCCACTGGATATACAGACTACTGACCCACTGGATATACAGATTACTGACACACTGGATATACAGTCTACTAACCCACTGGATATACAGTCTACTGACCCACTGGATATACAGTCTACTGACCCACTGGATATACAGACTACTGACCCACTGGATATACAGTCTACTGACCCACTGGATATACAGACTACTGACCCACTGGATATACAGTCTACTGACCCACTGGATATACAGTCTACTGACCCACTGGATATACAGACTACTGACCCACTGGATATACAGTCTACTGACCCACTGGATATACAGACTACTGACCCACTGGATATACAGTCTACTGACCCACTGGATATACAGATTACTGACCCACTGGATATACAGACTACTGACCCACTGGAAACACAGTCTACTGACCCATTGGATATACGGTCTACGGACCCACTGGATATAGATTCTACTGGCCCACTGGATATACATTCTATTGACCCAATGGATATACAGACTACTGACCCACTGGATATACATTCTACTGACCCACTGGATATACATTCTACTGACCCACTGGAAACACAGTCTACTGAGCCACTGGATATACATTCTACTGACCCACTGGATATAGATTCTACTGACCCACTGGATATACAGACTACTGACCCACTGGATATACAGATTACTGACACACTGGATATACAATCTACTAACCCACTGGATATACAGTCTACTGACCCACTGGATATACAGTCTACTGACCCACTGGATATACAGACTACTGACCCACTGGATAAACATTCTATTGACCCACTGGATATGCATTCTACTGACCCACTGGATATACATTCTTCTGACCCACTGGATATACAGATTACTGACCCACTGTATATACAGATTACTGACCCACTGGATATACAGACTACTGACCCACTGGATATACAGTCTACTGACCCACTGGATATACAGTCTACTGACCCACTGGATATACATTCTATTGACCCACTGGATATACAGTCTACTGACCCACTGGATATACAGTCCACTGACCCACTGGATATACATTCTACTGACCCACTGGATATACATTCTTCTGACCCACTGGATATACATTCTACTGACCCACTGGATATACATTCTACTGACCCACTGGATATACAGTCTACTGACCCACTGGATATACAGATTACTGACCTACTGGATATACAGACTACTGACCCACTGGAAACACAGACTGCTGACCCATTGGATATACATTCTACTGACCCACTGGATATACATTCTACTGACCCACTGTATATAGATTCTACTGACCCACTGGATATGCAGTCTACTGACCCACTGGATATACAGTTACTGACCCAATGGATATACATTCTACTGGCCCACTGGATATAGATTCTACTGGCCTACTGGATATACATTCTATTGACCCACTGGATATACAGACTACTGACCCACTGGATATACAGATTACTGACACACTGGATATACAGTCTACTAACCCACTGGATATACAGTCTACTGACCCACTGGATATACAGTCTACTGACCCACTGGATATACAGACTACTGACCCACTGGATATACAGTCTACTGACCCACTGGATATACAGACTACTGACCCACTGGATATACAGTCTACTGACCCACTGGATATACAGTCTACTGACCCACTGGATATACAGACTACTGACCCACTGGATATACAGTCTACTGACCCACTGGATATACAGACTACTGACCCACTGGATATACAGTCTACTGACCCACTGGATATACAGATTACTGACCCACTGGATATACAGACTACTGACCCACTGGAAACACAGTCTACTGACCCATTGGATATACGGTCTACGGACCCACTGGATATAGATTCTACTGGCCCACTGGATATACATTCTATTGACCCAATGGATATACAGACTACTGACCCACTGGATATACATTCTACTGACCCACTGGATATACATTCTACTGACCCACTGGAAACACAGTCTACTGAGCCACTGGATATACATTCTACTGACCCACTGGATATACATTCTACTGACCCACTGGATATACATTCTACTGACCCACTGGATATACATTCTACTGACCCACTGGATATACATTCTACTGACCCACTGGATATACAGTCTACTGACCCACTGGAAACACAGTCTACTGACCCACTGGATATACAGTCTACTGACCCACTGGAAACACAGTCTACTGACCCACTGGATACACAGTCTACTGACCCACTGGATATACAGTCTACTGACCCACTGGAAACACAGTCTACTGACCCACTGGATATACATTCTACTCAATAAATGGTATTTCCATTAATATATAGACCAGTTTAAATGTATTGCACTTTCAAGTCAGTGATCGTGTATGTGTGTGTGTGTGCGTGTGTGTGTTTGTGTGTTTGTGTGTGTGTGTTTGTGTGTATGTGTTTGTGTGTATGTGTGTGTGTGCGTGTGTGTGTTTGTGTGTATGTCTGTGTGTGTGCATGTGTGTGTTTTGTGTGTGTGTGTGTTGTGTGTGTGTGTGTGTGTGTGTGTGTGTGTGTGTGTGTGTGTGTGTGTGTGTGTGTGTGTGTGCGTGCGTGCGTGCGTGCGTGCGTGTGTGTGTGTGCATGTGTGTGTTTGTGTGTGTGTGTGTGTCTGGGTTAAACTGAATGACGAAGTTAAGGTTTTTTTGTTTTTTTTTAACACAGAAATCCCTAGAGTGAGCCTTTGTAAACATGTCCCTGTTAGTCTACACCTGTTGTTTACAAAGTGTGTGACAAACAAAGATTTGGACCCTCCAAATCTCCAGTGAGGAAACCATGACCATTTATGGTTCTGTGGACCTTTATGTTGGTTTTAACATGCAGGTACAGTGTGGTTTCATGTGGACTTAGAATACAAGTCTGTGCTTGTCTATCTGTGTGTATCTGTGTGTATCTGTGTGTATGTGTGTTTATGTGTGTGCGTGCGCATCCTGCTTGCTTGTCTGTGTGTGTGTGTGTGTGTGTGTGTGTGTGTGTGTGTGTGTGTGTGTGTGTGTGTGTGTGTGTGTGTGTGTGTGTGTGTGTGTGTGTGTGTGTGTGTGTGTGTGTGTGTGTGTGTGTGTGTGTGTGTGTGTGTGTGTGTGTGTGTGTGTGTGTGTGTGTGTGTGTGTGTGTGTGTGTGTGTGTGTGTGTACAGGTTTAAAGCAGACCAACACTGTATTACATTGTGTGTTTAGACATTGAGTCCTGATACCTCCTGTCTCAGACCCACGGGAGTGTGCTAGACTGATACCTCCTGTCTCAGACCCACGGCAGTGTGCTAGCCTGATACCTCCTGTCTCAGACCCACGGCAGTGTGCTAGCCTGACACCTCCTGTCTCAGACCCAGGGCAGTGTGCTAGCCTGATACCTCCTGTCTCAGACCCACGGCAGTATGCTAGCCTGATACCTCCTGTCTCAGACCCACGGCAGTGTGCTAGACTGATACCTCCTGTCTCAGACCCACGGCAGTGTGCTAGCCTGATACCTCCTGTCTCAGACCCACGGCAGTGTGCTAGCCTGACACCTCCTGTCTCAGACCCAGGGCAGTGTGCTAGCCTGATACCTCCTGTCTCAGACCCAGGGCAGTGTGCTAGCCTGATACCTCCTGTCTCAGACCCACGGCAGTATGCTAGCCTGATACCTCCTGTCTCAGACCCACGGCAGTGTGCTAGCCTGATACCTCCTGTCTCAGACCCACGGCAGTATGCTAGACTGATACCTCCTGTCTCAGACCCACGGCAGTGTGCTAGACTGATACCTCCTGTCTCAGACCCAGGGCAGTGTGCTAGACTGATACCTCCTGTCTCAGACCCACGGCAGTGTGCTAGACTGATACCTCCTGTCTCAGACCCACGGCAGTGTGCTAGACTGATACCTCCTGTCTCAGACCCACGGCAGTGTGCTAGACTGATACCTCCTGTCTCAGACCCACGGCAGTGTGCTAGCCTGACACCTCCTGTCTCAGACCCAGGGCAGTGTGCTAGCCTGATACCTCCTGTCTCAGACCCACGGCAGTGTGCTAGCCTGATACCTCCTGTCTCAGACCCACGGCAGTGTGCTAGCCTGATACCTCCTGTCTCAGACCCACGGCAGTGTGCTAGACTGATACCTCCTGTCTCAGACCCACGGCAGTATGCTAGCCTGATACCTCCTGTCTCAGACCCACGGCAGTGTGCTAGACTGATACCTCCTGTCTCAGACCCACGGCAGTGTGCTAGCCTGATACCTCCTGTCTCAGACCCACGGCAGTGTGCTAGCCTGACACCTCCTGTCTCAGACCCAGGGCAGTGTGCTAGCCTGATACCTCCTGTCTCAGACCCACGGCAGTGTGCTAGCCTGATACCTCCTGTCTCAGACCCAGGGCAGTGTGCTAGCCTGATACCTCCTGTCTCAGACCCACGGCAGTATGCTAGCCTGATACCTCCTGTCTCAGACCCACGGCAGTGTGCTAGCCTGATACCTCCTGTCTCAGACCCACGGCAGTATGCTAGACTGATACCTCCTGTCTCAGACCCACGGCAGTGTGCTAGACTGATACCTCCTGTCTCAGACCCAGGGCAGTGTGCTAGACTGATACCTCCTGTCTCAGACCCACGGCAGTGTGCTAGACTGATACCTCCTGTCTCAGACCCACGGCAGTGTGCTAGCCTGATACCTCCTGTCTCAGACCCAGGGCAGTGTGCTAGACTGATACCTCCTGTCTCAGACCCACGGCAGTGTGCTAGCCTGATACCTCCTGTCTCAGACCCACGGCAGTGTGCTAGCCTGATACCTCCTGTCTCAGACCCAGGGCAGTGTGCTAGACTGATACCTCCTGTCTCAGACCCACGGCAGTGTGCTAGACTGATACCTCCTGTCTCAGACCCACGGCAGTGTGCTAGCCTGATACCTCCTGTCTCAGACCCAGGGCAGTGTGCTAGACTGATACCTCCTGTCTCAGACCCAGGGCAGTGTGCTAGCCTGATACCTCCTGTCTCAGACCCACGGCAGTGTGCTAGACTGATACCTCCTGTCTCAGACCCACGGCAGTGTGCTAGCCTGATACCTCCTGTCTCAGACCCAGGGCAGTGTGCTAGACTGATACCTCCTGTCTCAGACCCACGGCAGTGTGCTAGCCTGATACCTCCTGTCTCAGACCCAGGGCAGTGTGCTAGACTGATACCTCCTGTCTCAGACCCACGGCAGTGTGCTAGACTGATACCTCCTGTCTCAGACCCACGGCAGTGTGCTAGCCTGATACCTCCTGTCTCAGACCCAGGGCAGTGTGCTAGACTGATACCTCCTGTCTCAGACCCACGGCAGTGTGCTAGACTGATACCTCCTGTCTCAGACCCACGGCAGTGTGCTAGACTGATACCTCCTGTCTCAGACCCACGGCAGTGTGCTAGACTGGTGAGAAAGTACAGAAAAGACCCCAATCTTTCTCCCGCCCCCAAAATACAGACAGCTTCCATTGAAATAACTACACGGTACAACTCCAATATGTTCCTGATTAACAGATCCGGTTTAGAACTGTGCTGGTGGGAAATTAGCCATCATACCGCAAAGTCGACATGATTTTGTTGAAGACACCCGTACACATATAGGTTACCTTTAAAATGATCCACGGTCAGAATGCTGTCTGAGGATATGAGTTAAAAAACGGGTTATCTCGGCTAAAACGACAGGATTCATTTCACAACTTTACTAACATGCCTCTCTAACAAGACGGAATCGAGTGACATCCTCCATATGCTGAGTTTTAGAAAGAAAAGAAGAGAAAGAATTCCACACTCTCTACCATTTTAAAGAAGACAACACTTCTAATGAAGCAATGTTGCTATTGAAGGTGCCCTCAGAGTAAATGTGTTGCATTTTAAGGTCAGAAAATGGATTAAATCTACAGCGTAGGCTATGTGGACTGCACACAAATTGACATTTAGAGATTTTACAAAAACCATTTGGTTAACTATATGTAGGTTACTTGGAACTTCTGCAAACAGATGTAGGAGTTTACTATGACTAATACGCTAGCGTAAAACTGTTTACACATGACAATGGTACATTGAAATATGCACATATTTTAACACATAGCTTACTGATCATGAAAACAGCAGGTACATAGACCAGACAGGAGACAATATGCACCACTTCACACTAACCGCCATTATATCCTTCAACCACAAACATCAATATGTTAATATCAGTTACACATCACTGCACGTAGCACATTTTCTTCAACAAAGGTTCCAAGAGAAGTACAGAAGGACCATCTGAGGAAAGGTTAGAAAAATTGTTTTAAATTTTTTTTTTTTAAATAAATAAGAACAAACCTTGCAGCTTTCACATGTGAGGAGCCCGTAATGGTATCCAGAAACCTTGTCTCCACACACCGGACACATCTCATCCAAGTCTTCATCATAGGAGTAGTCCATCATTTTATAGTGGGGGGCTGCAACACACCACACACATGAGGAAAACGAAGAAGAAGACTTTCATCTGAAATACCTTCTTTTCCTATATAGGCCTACTGCAGTCTTTAACTATACATCTGACTGAATTTACAATGACCTTAGGCTATGGAATATTTTTTGAAAATCCATCAAATTTTTTAGAGAAAGATTAACATTTTGAAGCTTTGATCCAAAAGGAAATTTGACTAAACTATTCCTTATTTGGATGAATAATGTTATTTGATGGTACTAAAAGGAAATAACCTTAATTTTCCCGTTTTGCTGCATTCACTCTTGCTCGCCAGTCGCAGACAGGGCAAACATATGAAACTGAGCTTCATAAATATTCATGATATTAAGTCGTGAATTCATCCCGGAAATGGTAAGATATTAGAGTTAAGCATTCGAGGAGTAAATGATACCGCCCACAGGCAAATGGAGACAGCCTACAGTGCAACCTTTCGTGCTAACAGGTGAAAGAAAAATATAAAACTCATTCTTAAATTGAACTTAAATTGAATCGCCTTCAGCTACTCTTCCCGGTGTCTGCTCTGCTCTGTATATATACGTTTTAATTTACTTTCCATAAGCACCTGCTTAAGTCATTTTACGGGCATGAATGCTGATGAAAATAATTGCATTGATAAGCGGATATATAACAGTGTTAGCAACTGACATTTACAAAGGTAAGAAAATAATTGATTGTCCTTAAAATGCGGCAAACATCAAACAGAAAAATCACAATGAATTTCAGAGCAGATAGAATGATGTAACTTTCAAAATGCGTCTTTCTGCCCGAGTGTCTGCTGAACATGTTTTTCGACAATTGACCCTCTGATCTCGCAGCGTTTACAAGCCCTGTATAATAAGTTGAGAAAGTCATTGTAAATACGAATTGGTTCTTAACTGACCTGCCTAGTTAAATAAAGGTTAAACATATATATTATAATAATAATCTTACAAACATATCCGCCAGCAGAACAATTCCCGTATGTAAATGTCAGGCCTCATATTTTGATGACAGGAGAGCTGAACCCATGGGTTAGTTTACACAGTAGCCTACTCTAGACTGTTCGGTCAGATTTTTTGACAAGTTCAGAAAGTTTTTCAGTAATCTATAACTTAGCTATCGAATCTTATCTCGGGCCTCTGAGAAACATGCAGCCTCAAAACTATTTTCAGTTTAAAGTTTGATATTTGAAAATAAGCTAGGCCCATGTTTAAATGGATTGGAAAATGGCATTTTTTTTTTTTTTTGCACGCAGACAGAGAAACTACCCGTGCAAAATATAGATGAAAATCCCATTCATGCATTGAAGGTTGAGTTATCAGATATTTGTATCAAAACCATATGAAAATTAATTTTAAAGATCTTCGAACTGTGCAATTAGCAAAGTGAAGGGGGTTTAGAAATAATAATTCGATAGGCTTGCAAAGAACACTTATATTCTCATCCAAAATAGTTATCTTATTTTCTAACGTTTAACTTTTGGAAATTAAAACAAGCAGTAGGCTAATCCAGCATTATGAGAAGGAACCCCAAAAACTACGGGTTATAGGTTACAATTTGTAAACTTAACAAAAATGATTCCAAGCAAAATGTATTTAACCCAACTTGGCATTTTTCAATAATTGCACGTTTATGTCATCAAAACTTTTTTTTGTCGTAGGCCAAATTTCTTACTCGCAAACTGTAGGATATCTGATTTGCACCCTAGTGTTCTGGAGTAAAGGTTCTAAACTCGTCACCCTTCTAATATAAACTTTTGACAAAAACGTGACCTGAAAGAAAATATTTTATTCCAAATATCACTGACATAATTCTGCATGGTGCTGAAACCGAAGTTTAAAAAGACAATGGCCTAGACTTGATGCCATTTGGGGAATTCACATTTTTCACGTTCCAACAACTGGCACATGAGATCTTGCATATTAAGCAAACGTTAGACATCAGGTGAGCTTTAGGATGGTTTACTCATTAGCCTAGTAAAATCCCATCGGATGACTGTGGCTAGGCCTGTATGGTAGATCAACCGTAGTCTATAATTTCATAATAGCCTCTGGCAGGAATGAAACACAATGGATAAAACGGAATGATATCTGAGTGAATATTGTGCTTTTAATTCATTCATAAAGTGTACAATGGAATCATTTACCATGAACTATTTGGAGAAAGTCGGTGACAGCAACAATGATCTTTCCTATAGAATTTGGGTAGAGCGAATTCGCAAATGCCACATATTGACCGTCCCAGCGTAGCCTACCTTAATAGTGATATACAATGCATGATCAGCAAATAAGTTAACTATTCCAAGTTGACAACTGAATAAGATGCACGACGAGTTTGTCTAGGCTATTTATGTCCTAAACTGTCAGGTCTGTCGCCCGTAATTACGCACAATTTCACAAATGACACCTTTCGCGATGCCAGTGTTAACGCACAACGGTCGCGCGGTCTACAATATTGCCTAATAATGCGGCATCTAAATCGGTCTAGATTTCTTACCTTGCATATTTCTTGGCATGTGTCCCTGTTCTCCATGCGATCGAACGAGTACTAGAGATTCCGTGTCGCCTTTGGGCAGCATGACAGCTCCACTGGGCTGAGCGGGAGACTCAGCTCCGTCCGGCTGACCACCTGGACCGGAGAGGAACACCACAGGTTCTCAGACTCACTCACACACACAGACACACCGGAGAAAAGTGGCTTCCCAAATCCTGCGCGCTCACTGTATGGCCAAAATGCAGCGGGCTCTGCTAAACAGACAGCGAATGTCTAGGCTACATACCCGATCGGTAGCCTGCAACAGCGAGAACAATGTAAATTCATTCTGAAATTGCTCTTGGGTAAATTGAAAAATGGAGCAATGCCGTTGACCCTAGTATACGAGCATGGTTTTACCGCGAAGTTAAGGGGTGGAGCACAATGATTTCGAGTTCTCTCTCTCTCTCTCTCTCTCTCTCTCTCTCTCTCTCTCTCTCTCTCTCTCTCTCTCTCTCTCTCTCTCTCTCTCTGATTAAAATAACAAATCTACCCGGGCAACCAGGATTGAACCGGGTTAAAATATGATGACACCTCTCTAGAGGTCTCGGCAGCTGACTGCTCTCCCGCTGTCCTTTCCACGTCTTTGACACCAGTCTTGAAAGTGGAGTTAGCGAACTGTCAGGAACTTTCGGGCTGGTTTGAAAAGACTTTCACGCTGCCGCTCCTTCAGGTAAATTCGGTCTATCTGTGATGGAGTGGGATGTGAAGTTCAAACCTCTCCTTGCTGCTTTGTTTACTCCACGGACACCGCTTCCTAACGCCAATCAGGGGCTCATGGTGGTATGACATCACACCCTTAGCTCCAATCGCGTGCGGAGACGGGCAACATAATTTCTAAATCGTTTATCCACACTGTCCAAATCACAACTGCTTTTACTGCTAATGATGGGCTTTAAAATCGGCTGACAAAATCGAAGTGATGCAACTGAAACCATCTTTGACACAGAGGAGCGGAAGGCATATATGTATAGGCACGGAGGCATGTCGTTATGCCAACAGGTCTAGTAATGAGTTATAAGCACAGTTTTAATTAAGATTTTCATGAGTAGGTAGCTGATAAATTAGTGTGTGTTTGGGGGGGGGGGGGACTATGCGCGCAAACAGGTGCCATTTTACTGAGACGAAATACAAATATTCGTTTTAGGCTACTGGATGAATTAATTCTAAACTATTGCGACAAAAATGCAAATTAGGGCAAATCTTTTTCAAAGCTGTCGTCTAATATGCCAGGCCCGTTTTTTAAAATACCACATTTACTCAATTACCTCTATAAATGATCTAATTTATCTCCTTAATATTTATAGAATTATATAAGCTACAGGACAAGACGGATCAAATCACGTTACATAATTGACGTGAGCATTGAATTAAAACAACAAAACGAAAATCAGGATTTGTTTGTGTGTTAAAACACACACACACACACACACACACACACACACACACACACACACACACACACACACACACACACACACACACACACACACACACACACACACACACACACACACACACACACACACACACACACACACACACACACACACACACAGCGGAACACAACATAATTCACTCTTGTCATCACCTGAGCCCTATTGAGAGCTGTCAATCAACGGATGGGGAGGATGGTGAAAAGTGACGCACAGCGGCCTTTTCAAGCAAAAGGTTAGGCTACATATCCAAGGTCAACTCGAGACATACATTAGAGTGGCCCTATAAGCACGCGCGCACACTCACATACATTTACGCACTTGTGAGGGCAAACTCTCACGCACACGCACCCCGCAGGTCTAACTGATTTCATCTATCCTCCATTATATCAAATATATATATATATATATATATATATATATATATATATATATATATATATATATATATATATATATATATATATATATATATATATATAACCAAAACTACACTTAAATAATTATTTCGAAATTATCAAACACGCAATGCTAATAATTGTTGCAATTATGATGTGTTTTATCGTCGTAAAGAACATGCATGTCGTTGCTTTTCTCGTGCATGTTGATGCTCTGACGCCTAATCTCTATCATTTCCGATCATAAAGGCAACTCGGAAATGATTTCGAGTGAGTTAACATTTAAACTGTAACCTACACTCACACACATTGGTCTACAAACACGTCCAAATGTCTGACACATTGACTGTAAATTGTTTGGCAATACATTCCGTTCAGATTGCCGGAATACATTTGACTGTTACTGATGTCAATGTTTCGATTGGAATCCATAAATAATTTACTTTAAACTGAACACAAGCATTTCGCAACACTCGCATTAACACGTGCTAACCATGTGTATGTGACCAATAACATTTGTTTTGATTTGACTTTGAATACTAAGCGCTATTGAAAATATACTTCGCTGATAGTGTTCATAAAACAAAAGCAAGCTGAAGCTATATCAATGATGAGGCCTCAACCTGTTACGCAGGACAACTACGCGCGACAACCACGCGTTGAAGTGACCTCATTTGCAACATATTTTCAATTTATTTCCGGATATTCGTCATTCCTTAAATTTGACTTAATGACTAATTTATGCACGTAAAAACATAGCATTGCATTGTGTGTTTTTGTATAAAAAAGTAATAACAATAACAAAAATAAAACGGGAAATTGTGTAGAAGCACCCTAACAGTACATTCAATGCATAGACAACAACATATGTCAACAACCTAAACCAGGGATTAGCAGCTTTGATGGGGGTGGGGGCCACAAAAATCTGAACTCATCGTGGGGGGACCACAGTGGCTCACAGGTCTGTGTAACCACACCCACACATGAAGTCAGAGACAACCCTAGCCTTTTTGGGGAGGCCCAAAGTAAAAATGTGTTGCCAGCAAAACATTTTAGCGCCTTGTGTACTCTACTATTCTAACTCTGTACAAAAAAATAAAAATAAAATAAAATAATAATTGTGCGTGTGTAGTTTTCAGAAATCGATCTGCGGGCCTCCCATCCTTGGTCTAAACTAATCTTCAAATATAACATGAAAAATGCCATTGCTGTTACTCAACAATGCACGTCAAAATGGACATTTCAAAAAAGGTTAGAGAAAACTGACTCGTGCACCTTGTATTTACGTTAAACCTTGTATTTATGGGAACCTGACTGAGTGCACGAGTCTAATAGAGAAATGATAAACACTCTTAGAATTAGTGGTGACTTGAGGAAACCTGCACCTTTGCTAGTCAATGGTTCATATTTGCACCTTTGATTACTTGTCAGGGTTCTTGAAAGGAATCTTTAATGTTTCAACATAACAAAGGGTTCCTGAAGGAACCCTGGACTGGAGGCGTGGCTTAGAAGGGGCGTGGCTTAGAAGGGGCGTGGCTTTCAGACATCCTTTTTGGGGGCCACTTGTGAGAGTAAATGTCATTCCTGTTCATATCGTCTGTTGTATTGTCATCACATGTTAAAGTTGAACATTGACAGTTGTATGATTTCCTCAAGAGTCAATGCAAATCCCAAAGTTGAAATAGTTACCACTTTATTACTATGTGATGAGCAATGTTAGTATTATTCATATTAAGTTACAATGTGTAATATGCATAAATATTTAAATTGGAAGTGTACAAACTGAACATGGTGACCAGGAATGACATTTACTCTGAAAGCCACACCTCAAATCTTCTGATTGGTTGTCACCTCTACAATATCTTAGTGAAAAGATAAAAAATTAAACCCCTTCTCATCGTATAAACTTTCTGGTTTGACACTTTACACAGGGGTTCCTCTGAGATCCTTTACACATGGGGTTCCTCTGAGATCCTTTACACAGGGGTTCCTCTGAGATCCTTTACACATGGGTTCCTCTGAGATCCTTTACACAGGGGTTCCTCTGAGATCCTTTACACATGGGTTCCTCTGAGATCCTTTACACAGGGGTTCCTGGAAGAACCATTCTGAACTGAAAATGTTCTACCCGTGTGGCAATTTTTAGAACCCCAAAAGGTTCTTTCTGGCACCTCTACCTCTGAGAGTGTAGGCTATAGAGGGGCCTCTCGAATCCTGGCTGGCACGCTGCACCAGACACGTAGCATGAAGCTATGTTACAACACATCAGCCACTACTCACCTGCACCAGTCAAGTCCTCTGTAGAGCCACACTGATCACTTTCACTGTCACGGCTGAAGGAAGACATGCCAATCCACAGCTCCACAGAGAAAACAAGGCTCTGGTTTGATCGATCCTCTACGACACCGACCCTTAATCTCGATCTCTTAACCTATTCCATTCTGTGAGTAGTAATTGGGGCAATCAGAGCAATGAAGAGGGCTGAGACTTCAGGAGTTAAAGAGAAAAGGAAAAAGTTACTGTCCACTTGCTCTGAAGTCGAGTGAACTCTGCCTGGTGAACTATCCCATCCCCTTCCCTCCCTCTTTCTGCCCTCTCTCTCTTTATCTCTCCATCCCTCCCCACTTTCACCCCCCCCCACACCACACACACACACACACACACACGCACACACACACACACACACACACACACACACACACACACACACACACACACACACACACACACACACACACACACACACACACACACACACACACACACACACACACACACACACACACACACACACACACACACACACACACACACACACACACACACAAGCAATTATCAACAGTATTCAAAAATGCAGGGCTGGGATTGGTCCTGTGGTGGTCATGTGGTTGATAAGATCCAGTTACAAATTTAAACAGAGACAGATAAGGGTTAGCTCTGTGATGGAATGATTAACCTGTAGCAGAGAGAACGAGGGAGAGACAGGGAGAGAGAGGAGAGAGAGAGGAGAGACAGAGAGAGGGGGGAGAGAGAGAGAGAGAGAGGAGGGAGAGACAGGGAGAGACAGAGAGACAGATAAGGGTTAGCTCTGTGATGGAATGATTAACCTGTAGCAGAGAGAACGAGGGAGAGACAGGGAGAGAGAGGAGAGAGAGAGGAGAGACAGAGAGAGGGGGGGGAGAGAGAGAGAGAGAGAGAGGAGGGAGAGACAGGGAGAGACAGAGAGACAGATAAGGGTTAGCTCTGTGATGGAATGATTAACCTGTAGCAGAGAGAACGAGGGAGAGAGAGGAGAGACATAGGAGAGACAGAGAGAGAGAGAGGAGAGGGGCAGGGAGAGACAGGGAGAGAGAGGGAGAGACAGAGAGACAGATAAGGGTTAGCTCTGTGATGGAATGATTAACCTGTAGCAGAGAGAACGAGGGAGAGACAGGGAGAGAGAGGAGAGACAGAGAGAGGGGGGAGAGAGAGAGAGAGAGAGAGAGAGAGAGAGAGAGAGAGAGAGAGAGAGGAGAGGGGCAGGGAAAGACAGAGAGAGAGAGGAGAGACAGAGAGAGAGAGGAGAGACAGAGAGAGGGGTGGGGCAGAGAGAGAGGGGAGAGAGAGAGAGAGAGAGAGAGAGAGAGAGAGAGGAGAGGGCAGGGAGAGACAGGGAGAGAGATGAGAGAGAGAGGAGAGACAGAGAGAGAGAGGAAAGACAGAGAGAGGGGTGGGGCAGAGAGAGAGGGGGGAGAGAGAGAGACGGGAGAGAGAGAGGAGAGACAGAGAGAGGAGAGGGGCAGTGAGAGACAGGGAGAGAGAGGAGAGAGAGAGAGAGACAGGGAGAGAGAGACAGAGAGAGAGAGAGAGAGGGAGAAAGAGAGAGAGAGGAGAGACAGAAAGAGAGAGAGGAGGGAGAGAGGAGAGACAGAGAGTGGGGTGGGGCAGAGAAAGAGGGGGAGAGAGAGAGAGAGAGAGAGAGAGAGAGAGAGAGAGAGAGAGAGAGAGAGAGAGAGAGAGAGAGAGAGAGAGAGAGAGAGAGAGAGAGAGAGAGGAGGGGCAGGGAGAGACAGGGAGAGAGAGAGGAGAGACAGAGAGAGGGGTGGGGCAGAGAGGGGGGAGAGAGAGACAGACGAGAGGGGCAGGGAGAGAAAGAGAGTGATGGGGGAGGGACTTCACTTTTTTTGGCAAATTTAACACGTTTCCCATGCAACTAAAGCGTGTGTAGACAGGGAGAGGAGGTAAAACAGAGATGGTGTGTAGACAGGGAGAGGAGGTAAAACAGATATGGTGTGTAGACAGGGAGAGGAGGTAAAACTGAGATGGTGTGTAGACAGGTAGAGGAAGTAAAAGAGAGATCAAAAGAAAATGCCAGCTTGGCGATTCTACAACCTCAAACTTTGAAGTAAATCCCCTCAACGTTAAAGTTTAACATTTGTATGCAGGTGATTGGCTTTACTGGCTTTTAGACACTAAAAGAAGTGTAAAGTACAAGTGAAGTAAAAATACTTTACTATTTATATTTTTGACAACTTTTGCTTTTACGTCACTACATTTCTAAAGAAAATAATGTAATTTTTACTCCAAAAACATGTTGAATGCTCAGCAGGACAGGATTACATTTTTTTTTAAATAATGTATTTGAATTGAACCTTTATTTAGGCAAGTCAGTTAATTAAGAACAAATTCTTATTTACAATGACGGCCTATCCCGGCCAAACCTGGACGACGCTGGGCCAATGGTGCGCCGGCCTATGGGACCTCCCAATGACGGCCTATCCCGGCCAAACCTGGACGACGCTGGGCCAATGGTGCGCCGGCCTATGGGACCTCCCAATGACGGCCTATCCCGGACAAACCTGGACGACGCTGGGCCAATGGTGCGCCGGCCTATGGGACCTCCCAATGACGGCCTATCCCGGACAAACCTGGACGACGCTGGGCCAATGGTGCGCCGGCCTATGGGACCTCCCAATGACGGCCTATCCCGGCCAAACCTGGACGACGCTGGGCCAATGGTGCGCCGGCCTATGGGACCTCCCAATGACGGCCTATCCCGGACAAACCTGGACGACGCTGGGCCAATTTTGCGCCGCCCGATGGGACTCCCAACCACGGATGTGATACAGCCTGGATGGTCCAATTCACAAACCTATCAAGAGAACAGCCTTGGTCATCCCTCCTGCCTCTGACTCACTAAACACAGATGGTTTGTTTGTAAATTATGTCTGAGTGTTTGAGTGTGCCCCCTGGCTAAATATATAAAAAACAAGAAAATGGTGCCATATGATTTTCTTAATATAAATAAAAGAATAATAAACTGGTCACATTGGTCACATACACATATTTAGCATATGTTAATGCAGGTGTAGCGAAATACTTGTGTTCCTAGCTCCAATAGTGCAGTAGTATCTAACAATTCACAACAATACACATATCTAAGAGTAAAATAATGGAATTAAGAAATCTATTTAATATTAGGATGAGCAATGTCGGAGTGGCGTTGACTAAAACACAGTAGAATATAATACAGTGTTTACACATGAGATGAGTAAAGCAGCATGTAAACATTAATAAAGGGACCAGTGTTCCATTATTAAAGTGACCAGTGTTCCATTAATAAAGGGACCAGTGTTCCATTATTAAAGTGACCAGTGTTCCATTAATAAAGTGACCAGTGTTCCATTAATAAAGTGACAAGTGTTCCATTATTAAAGTGACCAGTGTTCCATTATTAAAGGGACCAGTGATCCATTATTAAAGTGACCAGTGTTCCATTATTAAAGTGACCAGTGTTCCATTATTAAAGTGACCAGTGTTCCATTAATAAAGTGACTAGTGTTCCATTATTAAAGGGACCAGTGATGCATTATTAAAGTGACCAGTGTTCCATTATTAAAGTGACCAGTGTTCCATTATTAAAGTGACCAGTGTTCCATTATTAAAGTGCATAGTGTTCCATTATTAAAGTGACCAGTGTTCCATTATTAAAGTGACTAGTGTTCCATTAATAAAGTGACTAGTGGCCAGTGTTCCATTATTAAAGTGCATAGTGTTCCATTATTAAAGTGACCAGTGTTCCATTATTAAAGTGACTAGTGTTCCGTTATTAAAGTGACCAGTGTTCCATTATTAAAGTGCATAGTGTTCCATTATTAAAGTGCATAGTGTTCCATTATTAAAGTGACCAGTGTTCCATGAATAAAGTGACTAGTGTTCCGTTATTAAAGTGACCAGTGTTCCATTATTAAAGTGCATAGTGTTCCATTATTAAAGTGCATAGTGTTCCATTATTAAAGTGACTAGTGTTCCATTATTAAAGTGACTAGAGTTCCATTATTAAAGTGCATAGTGTTCCATTATTAAAGTGACCAGTGTTCCATGAATAAAGTGACTAGTGTTCCATTATTAAAGTGACCAGTGTTCCATGAATAAAGTGACTAGTGTTCCATTATTAAAGTGACTAGTGTTCCATTATTAAAGTGACTAGTGTTCCATTATTAAAGTGCATAGTGTTCCATTATTAAAGTGGCTAGTGTTCCATTATTAAAGTGACTAGTGTTCCATTATTAAAGTGACTAGTGTTCCATTATTAAAGTGCATAGTGTTCCATTATTAAAGTGACCAGTGTTCCATGAATAAAGTGACTAGTGTTCCATTATTAAAGTGCATAGTGTTCCATTATTAAAGTGACTAGAGTTCCATTATTAAAGTGCATAGTGTTCCATTATTAAAGTGGCCAGTGATTCCATTAATAGAGTGGCCAGTGTTCCATGTCTATGTATACGGGGCAGCAGCCACTAAGGTGGAGGGTTGAGTAGCCAGGTGGTCGTCGGCTAGTGATGGAATATTTGATATGATTTATACTTTTTTATTTTGATACTTAAGTATATTTTAACAATTACATTTACTTTTGATACTTAAGAATATTTCAATCCAAATACTTTTAGTTTTTTGAAATGCAACCAATTCTTACAAACTCCCATTTTGAGTATGATCCATAAATCACAATGTCATAAAATAAACACATTTTGGAGATGGGCTTAACAAAAAGTAACTTTATTTTTCACAACATTCCATGCAGTTTCTCACGACAGTCTGTTCACCACAGGAAAATGGATCAGTGCACGGAATTATTTTGGGCCGGTGTCTGCAGCCCATTAGCCAAATAATGATCATTCAGCACAACAATCATCATAACATTTCTTAACAGGCCCATTATTTAACAAAGAATTAGACGCATGCAACCAGCCCACTGGCCTAAAAATGGACTGGGACCGGCCTAGCGCCACATTACTGCTGTGAACATAACTGTTAAAGGGTCAATCAGCAGTTGAAATAATAAGGCAATTGACTTTGTTTACAAACATTGGAGTATAACAAGCTTATATTTTGGGTTCTGATAGGGCACGACAGTTGAACTAAGCTCATGAGGCATTCATACGTTATATTCTTCAAGAATCAATGGGTACTTATCATTCATTTCTAAATCAAAAAAGTTGATGTTGTAACTGTAGATTTCCCCCTCTCACGTTTGTTGACCTTATTTGGTGAACTGAAAAGGGGGCGGGGAGTATCATGCAGTTCAGTGTTGCAGAATCATGGCTTGAAGTCCAGGGGTGCTTTTAAATGGGGACTGATTCCGGCTAATTTTTTTGTCTTGGTCACTAAGAAATGCAGGGGCGAAGACTGAAGCCATATGAGAGTTGTCTTGGGGTTTAATGTGGGTGTCTCTTATGTGTGTTTGCACATGTTAAGCATTTGTACAGTCACTCTGCCAAAACAGTACACAGTTACAGTCACTCCCCCTTCTAGATACCTTGAAACACTCAAACCAGGTTTTGTGTATTGAAGGCGCCTAGCCTAGCTAGTGCTAGCCAACCTCTTTCGCCGATTAGCTTCAGCCAGCTGGTGTGCAATCATGGAAAGGTTGGTTTGACATTTGATAGCTTTCTCTAGGGCTTATTAGGAACCAACAATAAATGACACAATGTAAATGGGACAATATTTTTTATCTTTGAATTGTCTCATTTAAATGCTTTCAATATTTGTATGAATTTCTACAATTTATAGTTGGTATGAGGTTTTTAAGTCATTGAAATTTACTGATGGTCTCTAACTTGCCCATGGTCAATATGGTTTGCATGCTGTGGGAAGGCTTGAAATAAACCCAATCAAAGGCGAACTGTTACTGTACCCGTCAGTCAGTCTGTTACCATACCCGTCATTCTGTTACCATACCCGTCATTCTGTTACCATACCCGTCATTCTGTTACCATACCCGTCATTCTGTTACCGTACCCGTCATTCTGTTACCATAACCGTCATTCTGTTACCGTACCCGTCATTCTGTTACCGTACCCGTCATTCTGTTACCGTACCCATCATTCTGTTACCGTACCCGTCATTCTGTTACCATAACCGTCATTCTGTTACCGTACCCGTCATTCTGTTACCGTACCCGTCATTCTGTTACCATACCCATCATTCTGTTACCGTACCCGTCATTCTGTTACCATACCCGTCATTCTGTTACTGTACCCGTCATTCTGTTACCATACCCGTCATTCTGTTACCATACCCGTCATTCTGTTACCGTACCCGTCATTCTGTTACTGTACCCGTCATTCTGTTACCATACCCGTCATTCTGTTACCGTACCCGTCATTCTGTTACCGTACCCGTCATTCTGTTACCATAACCGTCATTCTGTTACTGTACCCGTCATTCTGTTACTGTACCCGTCATTATGTTACAGTATCCATCATTCTGTTACCTTAACCTTCAATCTGTTACCCTAACATTCATTCTGTTACCGCACCCTTCATTCTGTTACCCTAACATTCATTCTGTTACCCTAACATTCTGTTTAACATTCATTTTGTTACCCTAACCTTCATTCTGTTACCATACCCTTCATTCTGTTACCTTAACCTTCATTCTGTTACCCTAACATTCATTCTGTTACCCTAACATTCATTCTGTTACCCTAACATTCATTCTGTTACCCTAACATTCATTCTGTTACCCTAACATTCATTCTGTTACCCTAACATTCATTCTGTTACCCTAACATTCATTCTGTTACCATACCCTTCATTCTGTTACCGTAACATTCATTCTGTTACCCTAACATTCATTCTGTTACCCTAACATTCATTCTGTTACCCTAACATTCATTCTGTTACCCTAACATTCATTATGTTACCCTAACATTCATTTTGTTACCCTAACCTTCATTCTGTTACCGTACCATTCATTCTGTTACCATACCCTTCATTCTGTTACCGTACCCTTCATTCTGTTACCATACCCTTCATTCTGTTACCGTACCCTTCATTCTGTTACCGTAACCTTCATTCTGTTACCGTAACCTTCATTCTGTTACCGTAACCTTCATTCTGGTACCGTACCCTTCATTCTGTTGCCATACCCTTCATTCTGTTACATGTAATATTTTCCTATCATCTCATAAATCTCCATTTTGGACGAGACTGACTTTATGACCAAAATGGTCCTATAGTATTTACATTTTCTAGTACATTTTAACACTAGAATAAATGTTTCTGACTCATATTGATGCCAAATAAGCCGTTTTCAAAATGAGAATTTACTTCCTTTTTCTAAAGGGGATGATTATTTAAACATTATAACAAAAATGCACAGCCACTTACGGAACTCATACTCTTGTGTGAGCCTTATTGAAGCTACACATTTTTTAAACTTAACTAGGCAAGTCAGTTAAGAACAATTTCATATTTACATTGATGGCCTACCAGGGAACAGTGGGTTAACTGACTTATTCAGAGGCAGAACAACAGATTTTTACCTTGTGAGCTCAGGGATTCGATCCAGCAACCTGTCAGTTACCTGCCCAACGCTCTAACCACTAGAGCTACCTGCCGTGCTCAACCTTAAAATGTGGTGACAATACAACAGAACAGAATAAACAGAATTACATTTGCTCTCACAGGTGGCCAAAAATAACTATCTGAAAGCCACTTCTCCACATCTCCAGTCTTCTGATCTAACCCGGTGGATCATAGCTCAATAACCCAACTAAGTTACCCAACTGGCTGGGTCAAATATAACAAGGTGTGTGTTTCTGTCCACTCTACCCAGCGCTGTTTTGTTTTTTTGACCAAGCATTCTCTATTCCCTTGTGACTGGCCTTTATGGCTCTCTGGCTTAACATTGGCTATAAAGTCAGTCGTTTCGGACCAGGCGAGACGCTAAGTCCGTCAACAACATAGTGTTTACATTGAGGGTCAAGAGATAAACCCTTGCGGGACAAGTGGCTAAACAAAGACTGGCCTATTGACTGAAGAAAGGCTTGCCGGTGACCTGAAGTCGCTTTGTCGCCTCTGGTACAACTGACCCCTTTCTCCGTGTCCGTGACTACCATAAGTGGACGTCTGCTGATACCGCCGAAGGAGCTTAACAGAGGAAGGCATGGAGATGCTGGACGGATGAGAGAAGGACAGATGGATGTAGGTTTGATTACATGCGACTCATCCTCTGTAACCCCTCACACACTGTGCGTTGCCCTGGATACCAAGGTCAGCTTCGACAACTAAATGTGAACGTTAACTGTAAGGCAACGTTAACTGCTTACCTAAACGATTAACATCACACACACGCAGACACACAAGCAGACAGACAGAGAGACACACACCTAGGCTGAATGTATCCTAAATGGCACCCTATCCCCTATTTAGTGCACGATTTTGTTGTCGTTGTTGTTGTACTTTTACCCCTTGTTTCTAATCAGTTGGTAATCAATTGTCCAATCGCTCCAACTCCCATACGGATGCAGGAAAGGCGAAGGTCGAGAGCCATGTATCCTCCGAAACACGACCCTGCTAAGCTGCACTGCTTCTTGACACACTGCTCGCTTAATCCGGAAGCCAGCCGCACTAATGTGTTGGAGGAAACACCGTACAACTGGCGACCCGAAGTCAGCGTGCATGCGCCTGCCCGCCACAAGGAGTCGCTAGAGCGCGATAGGACAAGGACATCCCGGCCGGACAAAATCCTCCCCTAACCCGGATGATGCTAGGCCGCCCCATAGGTCTCCTGGTCGTGGTCTCCTGTGCCACAACCTGGGATCAAACCCGGATCTGTAGTGCGTCAGACCGCTGCACCACTCAGCAGTAGTATATAGGATATTATAAACTGGGTGGTTCGAGCCCTGAATGCTGATTGGCTGCTGACAGTCATGGTATACCACAGGTATGACAAAACATTTATTTGTACTGCTCTAATTACGTTAGTAACCAGTTTATAATAGAAATAATGCACCTCGGGGGTTTGTGAATTTTTGGCCAATATATCACGGCTAAGGGCTGTGTCGAGGCACTCTGCGATACCTTGTGCCTAAGAACAGCCCTTAGCCATGATATATTGGCCACATACCACACCCTCTCATCCCTTATTACTTAAATATAGTGCACTACTTTTGATCTGGCCCATAGGGAATAGGGTGCCATTTGGGATGAAATCCATCGGTGAAGTGTTGAAATGTGAAATGTTTTACCGTTGGTGAAGTCTACATCCTAGCGCCCCTCTGCACTTTCAGTGCCTCCGTCCCCGGGTTGCACAGTAGACATGCGTGTCCTACCGCCAGAAAGGAATGCTCTGCTGGTGTTTCTCAATGTGTTTCTGGGTGCCTTCCGCTAATTACACTCCATATGTTTTTCTCTGACTCGTCTCGCCGATTCCATCCGCCGCAGACCAGTATAAAAGAAAAGGTTAAGACGACTGTTAGAATCATTAGCGGGTCAAGCAACAGTCATTGTTCATTGCTTCCTATATGAGGTCCAAGGAACAATAGCGACAACTTGCTAGCTGCTGTTAGTTGTGCAGCCAGGCTCACAACAAGGCAGGGTTACAGTAAAAACAAGAAAAACACAGCCAAACCTGGGTTCAAATACTATTTGAAATCATGTCAAA
>NC_060174.1:7843299-7855799 GCF_021184085.1 Oncorhynchus gorbuscha | reverse complement strand
TATCTCCCTCACCAACTTCAAACATCAGCTAGCTGAGCAGCTAACTGATCGCTGCAGCTGTACATAATCTATTGGTAAATAGCCCACCCATTTTCACCTACCTCATCCCCATACTGTTTTTATACTGTTTTTTATTTATTTACTTTTCTGCTCTTTTGCACACCAATATCTCTACCTGTACATGACCATCTGATCATTTATCACTCCAGTGTTAATCTGCAAAATTGTATTATTCGCCTACCTCCTCATGCCTTTTGCACACATTGTATATAGACTCCCCTTTTTTTCTACTGTGTTATTGACTTGTTAATTGTTTACTCCATGTGTAACTCTATGTTGTCTGTTCACACTGCTATGCTTTATTTTGGCCAGGTCGCAGTTTTAAATGAGAACTTGTTCTCAACTAGCCTACCTGGTTAAATAAAGGTGAAATAAAAAAATAAATAAAAATGTAAGAATGAACTTCATGCCGTTGAATTCGACAGTGCAACTACACCACGAGTTATAGGGAAATAATGCACGCTCCAGAATGCCCTTCGAGCCAATCGGAAAGGAATATTTAACAATGCCATGGTATAAAGCTACTTATAAACTGGGTGGTTCGAGCCCTGAATGCTGATTGGCTGACAGCTGTGGTATATCAGACCATATACCATGGGTATGACAAAACATTAGTTGTTACTGCTCTAATTACATTGGTTACCAGTTTATAATAGCAATAAGGCATCTCGGGGGGTTATGCTATATGGCCAATATACCACAGCTAAGGGCTGTGCCTCAGAACAGCCCTTAGCTGTGGTATATTGGCCATATACCACACCCCCTCGTGCCTTATTGCTTAAAAAGAGCATGATGACATCATTTTGAACCTCAAAAATGTTTTGCAACGCCATAGATATAGAATAACATGATGTTATTGTAGAACAAGAGATGTCTACTCTCCCCTGAACGGTGCGCGCGCGCGCGTGTGCGTGTGTGTGTGTGTGTGTATTATAGCCATGTGTAAAAATACAGTTCGCATGGCACTCTAACTCACCAGCCGATCATTAACCCATTAGACCAACAGGTCTCCCATTGGATGAAACCCTAGAGACCCAGGAGTTGTCTAACTCCCCTGGGAGTGTTTGAGCACTTACAGTAAAGCGCACGTACGTACGTACGCACACACACATTTCTTATTTGTGAGAAATGCCAATGCCCTTCACTTGATCTGTACATGATGCTTTAGTCATGTTGTAAATAAAGCACGGCAGACTAGAACAGACAGCTCCTTCAATCATTGGCATTAAAAGGCCATTCTTAGACGTGATGCTGTGAAGATGTCATGAAGGTTGAATGGCTCCTGTTCAGTTTTGGCCTGGATCAGTCTGTATTATGTGAAGAACCACTCAGGTCTGTTTCATCTATTTGGCCTGGATCAGTCTGTATTATGTGAAGAACCACTCAGGTCTGTTTCATCTATTTGGCCTGGATCAGTCTGTATTATGTGAAGAACCACTCAGGTCTGTTTCATCTATTTGGCCTGGATCAGTCTGTATTATGTGAAGTATCACTCAGGTCTACTCCACCCCTTTCCTTCTCTTCATGGCTCTCTTTTGTTTCCTGTCTGGCACCGAAAATACGTTTTGGAAGTCCTCCCAATATAGAACATGCCTCTTCGATTAAGCCACCGTGAACAAAATCATCCGTTTAGTTTAGAAAAACATGTACAATGTTGTTCTTTACGCTGGGAATGGAGGTGGTTGGCCAGAGAGTTCTGGGCCCGAAGGAAGTTTGGATTGTGGGGTTTTAGGGATGTTGAGTTAAATTGGGCTGGAAGGAACCCTGATTCAGTCTGAAAGACTTGGCCTGACAGGGTGGCGAGAGGTTTCTATATTTTCAGAGCAGGGCAGATGTGTGTGTGTGTGTGTGTGTGTGTGTGTGTGTGTGTGTGTGTGTGTGTGTGTGTGTGTGTGTGTGTGTGTGTGTGTGTGTGTGTGTGTGTGTGTGTGTGTGTGTGTGTGTGTGTGTGTGTGTGTGCGAGGACCACCCTGGGTCTGAGGTGGTTTTGTGGCAGGGACACCTGTGAACTCAGAAGTGGGCCGTCACCAAAACCTCAAGATGGACTGCTTCGGTACAGCGAAATTACTTCAAGCTTCATCAGACAGAAGGAAATGACCATACACCATTCCTGCCCCATACACCATTCCTGCCCCATACACCATTCCTGCCCCATACACCATTCCTGCCCCATACACCATTCCTGCCCCATACACCATTCCTGCCCCATACACCATTCCTGCCCCATACACCATTCCTGCCCCACACTCCATTCCTGACCCATACACCATTCCTGCCCCACATTCCATACAGGCCCACATCCCATACAGGCCCCACATCCCATACAGGCCCCACATCCCATACAGGATCCACATCCCATACAGGCCCCACATCCCATACAGGCCACACATCCCATACAGGCCACACATCTCATACAGGCCACACATCCCATACAGGCCCCACATCCCAGACAGGCCCACATCCCATACAGGCCCCATATCCCATACAGGCCCCACATCCCATACAGGCCCCATATCCCATACAGGCCCCACATCCCATACAGGCCCCATATCCCATACAGGCCCACATCCCATACAGGCCCACATCCCATACAGGCCCACATCCTATACAGGCCCCACATCTCATACAGCCCCACATCCCATACAGGCCACACATCTCATACAGCCCCACATCCCATACAGGCCACACATCCCATACAGCCCCACATCCCATACAGGACCGGTGAATTAAATATATAAGTGAACCCCTTTACTTTACTTGAGATCCAACTTGATACAAATGGTGGTTCAATCTGTCTCGGCAGTAATCTCCAGGCGTTGTCAGGGGTTTGAGGCTTTTTTTTACCTCATGCAGACACCAATAAATTGTGGCTTTAAGGGAGGGAAGGACGGGGAAGAGGAGAGGGGAGGGAAGGGGAGAAGGGAGGGGTGGGGAAGAGGAGAGGGGAGGGAAGGGGAGAAGGGAGGGGTGGGGAAGAGGAGAGGGGAGGGAGGGTGGGATGGGAAAGGGGGGAGGGAGGGAGGGGTGGGGGAAGGGAAGGGAAGGGAAGGGAGGGGTGGGGAAGAGGAGAGGGGAGGGAGGGTGTGATGGGAAAGGGGAGGGAAGGGAGGGGTGGGGAAAGGGAAGGGAGGGGTGGGGAAGGAGGGCTGGGGAAGAGTGACCTGTCAGCCTGCCCCATTCATCATCCGGACAAAATGTCTCCCGCATCTTTTCCACTGATCAGGGAGAACATCCCGTGGTGAGCAAGTTTAAGTAAAGATGCGGAAACCTTTTTCACAAAATCCGTCTTGTGGTTTCGGCCCAAAAACATCTGTATCATTTCCTATCTTTTTCTCACTCTGTATATTCTCCGGAGTAGTATTTTTTTTAACCTTTATTTAACTAGGCAAGTCAGTTAAAAGAACAACATCTTAATTATAATGACGGCCTACACCGGCCAAACCCGGATGACGCTGGGCCAATTGAGCGCCGCCCTATGGGACTCCCACTCACGGCCGGTTGTGATACAGCCTGGATTTGAACCAGGGTGTCTGTGCTGACGCCTCTAGCACAGTGCCTTAGACCGCTGCGCCACTCAGGATCAGGGAATCTGCTTACATGTAATTGGTTTCTGAGAGAAAATCACCCGTGGAAAGTGTGTGTATGAGGTCACTGTTTCAGTGGAAGTTGGACCAACAGGGGGAATCGCGTGTGGTATTTACAGAATGTGGTCTACTCCGAGACAGTTTTCTAACAGGCTTTGATCAAGAGTTATATGGTATGTAGTAGGTGACGTTAATAAACGACCTCCAAGGTAAAGTGGTGGGTCGGCAGCAGCCAACTACCTGACAAACAAGTCCTCTTGAGACTGAGGTTGGCGTTTAGCTTTTTGGCAGGATTCTGAAAGACACGCACAGAGTGTCTCGAATACACGCGCACACACGCTAGTACAGACGTTCACACACACAAGCATGCACACTCGCACACTCGCGCACACATCACACACACACGCACACGCACACGCACACACTCACAGACACATACACACACACAAGCAAGCACACTCACACACACACACGCACACACACACACTCACAGACACATACACACACACACACACACAATTGTTGTAATGCAGTGTTGAGGGAGCAAGCACACATGCTGTGCATGACGAATCAAATTAGATTTGATTTGAGAAACACACAAATATGCAATGGTTAAAGTGTTGTTCATAAATGGGTGTGGAGCATAACAAAACTCCGATTTCATTGTGAACTCTGGATCGGAAACATGGAAATGAAACAGCAATGTTTCAGGTTTACATAAATCCCCAGAGTGTTTCCAACACGTGTTGGTGTTTTCAACAACTTTATGTGGTTCTTCTAACTAATTCTAAATCAGACAGGATATGCATTGTAATGACAATATACAGGACGTAGGTCAACAAATGTATTTACATTTTATTTCTGTCACGCCTTGGTCATTGTATTTTGTGTTTTTGTTATATGTTTGGGTAGGCCAGGGTGTGACATGGGTTTATATGTTGTTTTTCGTATTGGGGTTTGTAGTATTTGGGATCGCGGCTGTTTAGGGGTGTTGTATAGGCTTGGCTGACTGAGGCGATTCTCAATCAGAGTCAGGTGATTCTCGTTGTCTCTGATTGGGAACCGTATTTAGGCAGCCTTAGTTTCACTTTGTATTTCGTGGGTGATTGTTCCTGTCTTTGTGTAGTGTTCACCAGATAGTCTCCCGTCTGCCCAGCACCGCCAGTCTGCCCAGTGCCGCCAGTCTGCCCAGCGCCGCCAGTGCTCCCAGTCTGCCCAGCGCCGCCAGTCTGCACAGCGCCGCCCGTGCTCCCAGTCTGCCCAGCGCCGCCAGTGCCGCCAGTCAGCCCAGCGCCGCCAGTCTGCCCAGCGCCGCCAGTCAGCCCAGCGCCGCCAGTCTGCTCAGCGCCGCCAGTCTGCCCAGCGCCGCCAGTCTGCCCAGCGCCGCCAGTCTGTCAGGATCAGTTAGATCCACCAGTCAGCCAGGATCCACCAGTCTGCAGAGAGCTGTCAGCCTGCATGGAGCAGTCAGAGCTGTCAGTCTGCATGAAGCAGCCAGAGCTGTCAGTCTGCATGAAGCAGCCAGAGCTATCAGTCTGTAAGAAGCAGCCAGAGCTGTCAGTCTGCATAGAGCAGCTAGATCCGCTAGTCAGCCATGATCTTCTAGATCTGCCAGACAACCAGTCTCTTCCAGATCTGCCAGACAACCAGTCTCTTCCAGATCTGCCAGACAACCAGTCTCTTCCAGATCTGCCAGACAACCAGTCTCCTCCAGATCTGCCAGACAACCAGTCTCTTCCAGATCTGCCAGACAACCAGTCTCTTCCAGATCTGCCAGACAACCAGTCTCTTCCAGATCTGCCAGACAACCAGTCTCCTCCAGATCTGCCAGACAACCAGTCTCTTCCAGATCTGCCAGACAACCAGAATCTTCCAGATCTGCTAGTCAACCTGAATCTTCCAGTTCCGCCAGCCAGCCAGGATTTACCGGAGCCTACTACCTGCCTGAGCTTCCTCTCAGTACTGGGCTTCCTCTCAGTACTGGGCTTCCCCTCAGTCCTGGGCTGCCCCTCAGTCCCGGGCTGCCTCTGTCCCGAGCTGCCCCTCTGTCCCGAGCTGCCCCTCTGTCCTGAGCTGCCCCTCAGTCACGAGCTGCCCCTCAGTCCAGTGGGGATCTGCGTGAGGACTATTAGGCCATGGTCGGCGGAGAGGGTGGATTATCCCAGGACGCGAAGGGGAGGAACAAGGACATTAATGGAGTGGGGTCCACGTCCCGAGCCGGAGCCGCCACCATGGACAGACGCCCACCCGGACCCTCCCTATGGTTTGAGGTGTGTCCGGGAGTCTGCACCTTAGGGGGGGGGGGGTTCTGTCACGCCTTGGTCATTGTATTTTGTGTTTTTGTTATATGTTTGGGTAGGCCAGGGTGTGACATGGGTTCATATGTTGTTTTTCGTATTGGGGTTTGTAGTATTTGGGATCGCGGCTGTTTAGGGGTGTTGTATAGGCTTGGCTGCCTGAGGCGATTCTCAATCAGAGTCAGGTGATTCTCGTTGTCTCTGATTGGGAACCGTATTTAGGCAGCCTTAGTTTCGCTTTGTATTTCGTGGGTGATTGTTCCTGTCTTTGTGTAGTGTTCACCAGATAGGCTGTAATAGGTTTCTCGTTCCGTTTGTTGTTTTTGTATTTAGTTATTTCATGTATCGTCACTTTTCATTCATTATAGATCATGAGTAACAAACATGCTGCATTTCGGTCCGACTCTCTTCCTTCAATAGACGAACGCCTTTACAATTTTACCTTTATTTAACCAGGTAAGCTAGTTGAAAACAAGTTCTCATTTACAACTGCGACCTGGCAAATACGATCACAGAAATCCCATCTCAGTGAAACATTGGGAATTACTTATATAAACGATATGTTGGTAAAGCACACATTACACAGCTGTAAGCACATCATAAACACGACACTGAAGGATCTTGTTTATTTTCTCTCAGTTCTGCAGTAGGACCGTTTCTGTTTCTCTCTCAGTTCTGCAGTAGGACCGTTTCTGTTTTCTCTCAGTCTGCAGTAGGACCGTTTCTGTTTTCTCTCAGTTCTGCAGTAGGACTGTTTCTGTTTTTCTCTCTCAGTCCTGCAGTAGGACTGTTTCTCTTTTCTCTCAGTTCTGCAGTAGGACTGTTTCTGTTCTCTCTCAGTTCTGCAGTAGGACTGTTTCTGTTTTCTCTCAGTTCTGCAGTAGGACTGTTTCTGTTCTCTCTCAGTTCTGCAGTAGGACTGTTTCTGTTTAGTCAAAGGAGTTCCAACTACACTCTGACATTTACTGGCCTATATACACTGAACAAAAATATAAACGCAACATGCAACAATTTCAAAGATTTTACTGAGTTACAGTTCATATAAAGGAAATCAGTCAATTTAAATAAATTAATTAGACCCTAATCTATGGATTTCAAATGCCAGATATGCATCTGTTGGTCACAGATACCTTTAATAAAATTGGTTTCACAATGGGCCTCAGGATCTCGTCATGGTATCTCTATGCATTCAAATTGCCATTGATAAAATACAATTGTGTTCGTTGTCCATAGCTTATGCTTGCCCATTCCATAACCCCACCGCCACCATGGGGTACTCTGTTCACAACGTTGACATCAGCAAACGTCTCGCCCACACGACACCACACACACTGTCTGCGGTTTTGAGGCCGGTTGGACATACTGTCAAATTCTCTAAAATGACGTTGGAGGTGGCTTATGGTAGAGAAATGAACATTCAATTATCTGGCAACAGCTTTGGTGGACATTTCTGCCATCATCATTCCAATTGCATACTCCCTCAAAACTTGAGACATCTGTGGCATTGTGTTTTGTTTTAGGGTGGCCTTTTAGTGTCCCCAGCACAAGGTGGACCTATGTAATGATCATGCTGTTTAATCAGCTTCTTGATATGCCATACCTGTCAGGTGGATGGATTATCTTGGCAAAGGAGAGATGCTCGCTTAACAGGGATGTAAACAAATTTATGCACAAAATTTGAGAGAAATAATATTTTTGTGCATATGGAACATTTCTGGGGTCTTTTATTTCAGCTCATGAAACATGGGACCAACACTTTACATGTTGTGTTTATATCAGTGTAAAAAAAGCAGGATATAACAGTAAACAGATAAACAACTACATTCAGAATGGGACACTTTTTGTGTCCATGACCTGAAATACCCCTGGGAATACACATTTGTTTGCCTTCAATTGTATCTCATATCATTCACCATACACACACACGCCCATGCACGCAAGCACACACACACACACACACACACACACACACACACACACACACACACACACACACACACACACACACACACACACACACACACACACACACACACACACACACACACACACACACACACACACACACACACACACACACACACACACACACACACACACACTGACTACTGTTTTTGAGTCAGCATAATTCATGGTGTGAAATATTCACATCAGAATTTTCCCATTTCATCTTGGTTCATCTGCTGTGGACTTTTGTTTTCAAGTGGACTAATGTGCATATTCAACTAATACATAGAGATCAAAATAATCAAAAGCGCTACTTCTACAACAAATACTACTACTCACTATACAGTACTATCTGTAAGTAGTCTTGGCTACTACAATACTACTACTCGCTATACAGTACCATCTCTAAGTAGTATTGGCTACTATAGACAATATCAAAAGCCTTACTTCCATCACCACAGAATTAGAGGTACACTTGCTATAAAAATCGGAGCAGATAATATAATGCTAGTATAATATAATGCACCTTTAATGAATCCATCTATATCTTTATCAATATCAATTATTATTACATTTCCTCTCCCTGTAAATTCCATTTAATGAAATTCAAATTCCGGGTCAGTCTTTGAATTCCAATATTAGGTAAATTAATTTTTACTTAAATTCTACTCTTCATGAGTGAATTCAAGAATTGAATTGGAATTTCAAATTGAATGGGAACTCTGATATTTATATGATATCTTGCCCAGTACGTCCACATCGCAATGCTATGAAAAGCTGTGGTTTTCCTCACTGAGTGGCATCGTGCGTCTACTCCTGCACAGCCCCCTCGCTCGATGATTAATTCACCATCCAATAGCTGTCAATACAGACCATATACAGGAAATAAACAAAACCTGTTTTCAACGGAAGCTATCTGGGCAGATAAATCATAGTAACAGCCAATAATACATGGATAATATGCTTCTCTGTTTTTAAACCCAGTGGCAGCTGTATTGAATAGGAAACCTTGTGTGTGGGAGAAAATAGACATGTATTGATCAGAAACAGCAAAGTAAGGAGGAGGAGGAGGAGGAGGAGGAGGATGAGGAGGAGGAGGAGGAGGAGGAGGAGGAGGGAGTAGGTAATGCCTGACATACAGGAAAATGATGTTCTCACCAGATGTTTTTTATAGACTCCCGAGTGCTGTAAATTCAAAAGGTAGGGCTCATTTTAAACAGATGGTGCGAAAATGACACCAGTAGCCATGATATACTGTATGTGAGTGCCCATGTAACAGTGTAACTGTAGACCATCCCCTCGCCCATACCTGGGCGCGAACCAGGGACCCTCTGCACACATCAACAACAGTCACCCACGAAGCATCGTTACCCATCGCTCCACAAAAGCCGCGGCCCTTGCAGAGCAAGGGGAACTACTACTTCAAGGTCTCAGAGCAAGTGACGTCAACGATTGAAATGCTATTTAGCGCACACCGCTAACTAAGCTAGCCGTTTCACATCCGTTACACCAGCACCACCGCTAACTAAGCTAGCCGTTTCACATCCGTTACACCAGCACCACCGCTAACTAAGCTAGCCGTTTCACATCCGTTACACCAGCACCACCGCTAACTAAGCTAGCCGTTTCACATCCGTTACACCAGCACCACCGCTAACTAAGCTAGCCGTTTCACATCCGTTACACCCACTTCACTAAGCAACTCTCGGAGAGGATGGCAAACTATTATATCTGCCTTCGTATTTCAAGGCGATCTTTCAGAATGAGAATAGTAGAATTAAAAAGCCATTCAGTGTGTCAAAATGCTTAAGAAATAACACGCGTATCTCTATTTCTATTTTACAGTGTCAAATCTAAAATTAAACTGATTTCGAGGGTGTTTAAACAAACAAACGTACCCAAATTCATTTTCCGGAATGTTAGAGATTTAAAAATGAGAAAAATATTTCAGTTTTTTATTTTCAGACGCAAATTCTGAAAAGGATTTCTCTGACGTTTCTAACTCCTGTCCTACATAAAACACCATGATACTGACTGGGTCCGCAACTAAATGCTTGCTGCAGCATTGTGGCCAGACATTTAAGGTTTAAGGTGTGGCGATAGGAAGAATGTGGAAACTGGATCTGTGAGGCCAGGGAGAGCCCACACCCTTACTGCGGCTGGAATCTGGGCTTCCTGCAAATGCCACATGCACCCAGAGACACCAGTCAGCCAGCCAGCCAGTCAGCCATCCAGCCAGCCAGTCAGCCATCCAGCCAGCCATCCACCCAGCCAGCCAGCCAGCCAGTCAGACATCCAGCCATTCAGTCAGCCTTCCAGCCAGCCAGTCAGCCAGTCAGCCAGCCATCCAGCCAGCCACTCAGCCAGCCAGCCAGCCACTCAGCCAGCCAGTCAGCCAGCCAGTCAGCCAGTCAGCCAGCCACTCAGCCAGCCAGTCAGCCAGCCAGTCAGCCAGCCAGTCAGCCAGTCAGCCAGTCAGCCAACCAGCCAGCCAGCCAGCCAGCCAGCCAGCCAGCCAGTCAGCCAGCCAGCCAGCCAGTCAGTCAGCCAACCAGTCAGTCAGTCAGCCAACCAACCAGCCAGCCAGCCAGCCAGCCAGCCAGCCAGCCAGCCAGCTGGGCCTTTGGGCTTTCCTCCACTGCCCCCCCCCTCCCCTCCACTCCCACACACACCTCTTTAACCTGTGGAACTCCAATGGGAACGTGTCTGTCAAATCAGAGGACATTCGACCCTTCCTGTCGGGAGAACAGAGATGGATATGTGTCACACAACGTATATTTCATAGAAAATCGGTGTCTATTTCCACTGTTCAGAGTAGATAGATGTGGTCCATTTCCACTGTTCAGAGGATAATGTCTGACTATACTGTCTGATTATACTGTCTGATTATACTGTCTGACTATACTGTCTGATTATACTGTCTGATTATACTGTCTGACTATACTGTCTGATTATACTGTCTGACTATACTGTCTGATTATACTGATTATACTGTCTGACTATACTGTCTGATGTCTGACTATACTGTCTGATTATACTGTCTGACTATACTGTCTGATTATACTGTCTGACTATACTGTCTGATTATACTGTCTGACTATACTGTCTGACTATACTGTCTGATTATACTGTCTGACTATACTGTCTGATTATACTGTCTGATTATACTGTCTGATTATACTGTCTGATTATACTGTCTGACTATACTGTCTGATTATACTGTCTGACTAAACTGTCTGACTATACTGTCTGATTATACTGTCTGACTATACTGTCTGATTATACTGTCTGACTATACTGTCTGACTATACTGTCTGACTATACTGTCTGACTAAACACAAACTGTCTGACTATACTGTCTGACTAAACTGTCTGATTATACTGTCTGACTATACTGTCTGACTAAACACAAACTGTCTGACTAAACTGTCTGACTATACTGTCTGACTATACTGTCTGACTATACTGTCTGACTAAACACAAACTGTCTGACTATACTGTCTGACTAAACTGTCTGATTATACTGTCTGACTATACTGTCTGACTAAACACAAACTGTCTGACTAAACTGTCTGATTATACTGTCTGACTATACTGTCTGACTAAACACAAACTGTCTGACTAAACTGTCTGACTAAACTGTCTGATTATACTGTCTGACTATACTGTCTGACTAAACACAAACTGTCTGATTATACTGTCTGACTATACTGTCTGATTATACTGTCTGACTATACTGTCTGACTAAACACAAACTGTCTGATTATACTGTCTGACTATACTGTCTGATTATACTGTCTGACTATACTGTCTGACTATACTGTCTGACTATACTGTCTGACTAAACACAAACTGTCTGACTATACTGTCTGACTATACTGTCTGACTAAACACAAACTGTCTGACTAAACTGTCTGACTAAACTGTCTGATTATACTGTCTGACTATACTGTCTGACTAAACACAAACTGTCTGATTATACTGTCTGACTATACTGTCTGATTATACTGTCTGACTATACTGTCTGACTAAACAAAAACTGTCTGATTATACTGTCTGACTATACTGTCTGATTATACTGTCTGACTATACTGTCTGACTAAACACAAACTGTCTGACTATACTGTCTGACTATACTGTCTGACTAAACACAAACTGTCTGACTAAACTGTCTGACTAAACTGTCTGATTATACTGTCTGACTATACTGTCTGACTAAACACAAACTGTCTGATTATACTGTCTGACTATACTGTCTGACTAAACACAAACTGTCTGATTATACTGTCTGACTATACTGTCTGATTATACTGTCTGACTATACTGTCTGACTAAACACAAACTGTCTGATTATACTGTCTGACTAAACACAAACTGTCTGATTATACTGTCTGACTATACTGTCTGACTATACTGTCTGACTATACTGTCTGACTATACTGTCTGACTATACTGTCTGACTATACTGTCTTACTAAACACAAACTGTCTGATGACGATACTGTCTGACTATACTGTCTGACTATACTGTCTGACTATACTGTCTGACTAAACACAAACTGTCTGACTATACTGTCTGATTATACTGTCTGATTATACTGTCTGATTATACT